>NC_069730.1:20101560-20136560 GCF_027358585.1 Pangasianodon hypophthalmus | reverse complement strand
CATCATTAGAAATAAATCCTCATGCAAATGGCGTCTCGCTCTGCCCCGGAGTCGTCTCTATAAATATTATATCAATAAAACTGTAAATGTTATTTAAAAACCCAGATCCATCTTCTGTTCATCATCAACATTCACACTTCTGAAGCGTGACGTGTGTGTGAACGGAACAAACACTAACGTTCACTGATCGTGCGGTTTGCAGTTTCGCAAAATTGTCGTTAAATGGTCGAGCGAGCATCACATTAAATGCTCTCTCTCTCGCTCTCTCTCTCTCTCTCTCTCTCTGTATCTCTCTCTTTCTCTGTCTCTCACTCTTTCTCTCTCTTTCTCTTTCTTTCTCTCTGTCTCTCTCTCTCCGTCTCTTTCTTGCTCTCTCTTTCTCTTTCTCTGTCTCTCTCTCTTTCTCTCTCTCTTTCTTGCTCTCTCTTTCTCTTTCTCTGTCTCTCTCTCTTTCTCTGTCTCTCTCTCTCTCTTTCTCTCTCTCTTTCTTGCTCTCTTTCTCTTTCTCTGTCTCTCTCTCTTTCTCTGTCTCTCTCTCTGTCTTTCTCTCTCTCTTTCTTGCTCTCTCTTTCTCTTTCTCTGTCTCTCTCTCTGTCTCTGTCTCTTTCTCTCACTCTCTCTTTCTCTTTCTTTCTCTCTGTCTCTCTCTCTCTCTCTCTCTCTCTCAGTCACACAGTTATTTTTCATTCACTCTTTTATTTTGCCTTCCAGCTTAAAATCGACCTCAGACCAGAATCATCGACTCTGCTTTAGAAATATCTTTTTTTATTTAGTTTTGTTCACTTTAAGGGAAAATAAATGTTAGTGAAGAGTTTTACACACTGAGAGAGAGAGAGAGAGAGAGAGAGAGAGAGAGAAAAGAAAAAGAGAGAGGATTGAAAATGAAGACAAAGAAGAAGGTGAAGTGAGAAGAAAATATACATATATATTTATATAAAATTATTAATATTATTTATTATTGTTAACAAATAAAAAGAAAAAAGAGAGAGAGGCCAAGAAATGAAATTGAGGTTTAGATGAGTGTGTGTGTGAGTGTGTGTGTGTGTGTGTATGTGTGAGGTTTAGATGTGTGTGTGTGTGAGTGTGTGTGTGTAGATGAGTATGTATGTGTGTGAGGTTTAGATGAGTGTGTGTGAGTGTGTGTGTGTGAGTGTGTGTGTGAGTGTGTGTGTGTGAGTGTGTGTGTAGATGAGTGTGCGTGTGTGTGTGTGTAGATGAGTGTGTGTGAGTGTGTGTGTGTGTAGATGAGTGTGTGTGTGTGTGTGTGTGTGTGTGTAGATGAGTGTGTGTGTGTGTGTGTGTGTGTAGATGAGTGTGTGTGCGTGTGTGTGTGTGTGAGTGTGTGTGTGTGAGTGTGTGTGTAGATGAGTGTGTGTGAGTGTGTGTGTGTGTGTGTGTGTGTGTGTGTGTGTGTGTAGATGAGTGTGTGTGTGTGTGTGTGTGTGTGTGTGTGTGTAGATGAGTGTGTGTGTGTGTGTGTGTGTGTGTGTAGATGAGTGTGTGTGTGTGTGTGTGTGTGTGTGTGTGTAGATGAGTGTGTGTGTGTGTGTGTGTGTGTGTGTGTGTGTGTAGATGAGTTAGCAGAACTTCACTGTTCCTCCTGCAGATCTGTTGGGACTGTAGAAGTGCTGAGAGAGGAACAGCTCAGTACCCATAATCCTCTCTGCTCCCTCTCTCTCTCTCGTGTGTTTACTCTCACACACGCTCAGCGAGGATTCTGATTGGCTGTCGGCTCGCTCTCAAATTACAGACAGCGGCGTTTCTGATGGCTGATTTTCCAAACGGGGCGAATTGGATTAGCTGATGTAGCGCTTCTCGATTAAAAAAAATCTCAGGAATGTTGTTTCTCATCTCACTCAACAATTAAACCCTAACACTCACACCAGTGCACTTCCTGCTCCCGGCTAAAGAAGATCAGAGGAAAGAAAAAATAAAAAATAAAAAAAGAGGAGTGAAAGAGAAAAGACAGAGAGGAAGATGGAGTGATGAGACAGAGAGAAATAGCGAAGATTCCAAATTAAAATGAAAGACAGAAAAGAGTAAAAAATGAACTGATAGCGGCAAAGTAAGAGGGGAAAACAAAGAACTGAAGAAAAGAAAGAAAGAAAGAAAGAAAGAAAGAAAGAAAGAAAGAAAGAATTTGGGTCAGAAGGACAGGAGGTAAAAAAAATAAAGAAATAAAAAAAGAAACAAAGAAAGAAACAGGAAGGTGGAAAAAGCATGGATGAGAAAGAAAGAAAGAAAGAAAGAAAGAAAGAAAGAAAGAAAGAAAGAAAGAAAGAAGAGGAGGAGGGAAGAATGAATTGAGGTCTAGAAAAAGAAGTGGTAGAACAAAAAGAAAGAAAGTAAGAAGAGGGGAAAACAAATAACTGAAGACAAGAAAGAAAGAAAGGAAGGAAGAAAGAAGAGGAGAAGGTGGAGAAGGCCTGGACAGAAAAAAGAAGTGGTAGAACAAAACAAAAGTAAGAAAGAAAGAAGAAGAGAGGAAGAAATGATTAGAAAGGAAAAAAAGGAAAGAAAAAATGTGGGGAGATGAAATTGATTGTTAAAGGAAAATAGACAGGAGAGAGACAAAGAAAGAAAGAAATAGAGGAAGGTGGAAAAAGCATGGATGAGAAAGAAGGAAAGAAAGAATGAAGAAAAATGTGGGCAAATGAAAGAACAAATGAAAGAAAGAAAGAAAGAAAGAAAAGAACTGTACGAGCTGAGTGGTAGAATAAACAAACAAACAAACAAACAAACAAATATCTGTAACGTGCTCTTATGCTGTGTGTTAATGCGTATGGGATGAAATTTATTTTTCAAAACAGCAAAAAGACAAAAAAAAGTAATAAAAGAAAAAAATATATATACATTTATTTTATCTAACAGACGTTGTGATGTTTCCTGTAGAACTCTGTAGTGTTTGTGTAAACAATAATAATAATAATAATAATAATAATAATAATAAGAGTGTAATTGTGATTAACATAAACATCTCGCTACTCGACTGTAAAATCTATACTGCTGCTATCAACACGACACAAAGCTCTGAAACTCGCTCATGCGTAAAAGCCTACGTGTGTGAGTGTGTGTGAGTGAGTGTGTGTGTGTGTGTGTGTGTGTGAGTGTGTGTGTGTGTGTGTGTGTGAGTGTGTGTTCCACGCTAACGCTCTTTAAACCCTGAGCTCAGGAGTGAGGACTTTTCACAGTGACATTAAGCAGCTCGCCCTGTGATTAACCCTAATGAGAAAGCCGATAGATTGATTTAACCCTAACTCTGACACAGAAAAGGCCACTACTTCCTGGACTGCATGGCTCGTGTTGCGCTAATGAGACGTGACCTTAATGCTACAGTTAAGATGGAGAGCGGCTAATGAAGGCGCGGGCCGGCGAGGACGTCGATACCGCTCCATCCGTCAGCCGCCGCGAATTTTACATGTGGAATATTTTCCTATTTATTATTCTTTTTTTTTTCTCCGTAACGACATTCTGACCTACGGTTAAATGAAATGTGCACTCGCTGCACGTGATCTCGAATTCGATCTAATCCTCGGTGAGCCCGCGTGACCCGGACGCACCGTCTGAAACGTGCGCTCGTGACATTTATATTTCAATAAACATGACCGGAATCGGTATATGCGGATGCGCCGGATCAGCCTGCGCTTTGAAAAAGTCAATTTGGAAATATCAAGATGAATTACAGCGGCTCGCGCGGTCACATTTAATCTGGGAAACTGTTTACTCAGGCTGCTCAGCGAAATAACGGGTTTAAAACGTTCACCTGGAACGCTTTACAGCCACCACGCAGCGCGGGGTCTTCAGCATACAGACATACATCAACGTTCTACCATTACTACACACACGTTACACTGTAATTACAGCTGTGTAATAACCAACACGAAGCCATGAGCTGTAAATGAAAACACACTCTCATGGGCGTGAAAAGTTTTCATTCAGGAATGAAACAGTGTGTGTGTCATGCTGTTACGGGAAATTAATCAAAGACGGGGGGTGTGATGAAGCGTGTGATGAAGTTAGTCGATTACTTGATTTCAAAGTGTTTTATTCCTCTTACACTACAGCAATTTGTCAATGATTACGATGTATTATTTATTAAAGAACAGCGACTCATAGTTTTTATCCTTTTATAGTTACATACACAAGTCACTTCCTGTTTTCGCTTACGTTATAGCAGCTATAAACAGTCGTTCCGTTGAAATTAATAAAAGTGTCTTCTGTACGAGTCACTGTGAATAAGCTGTTGCTATAGAAACGATAACGTATTCTTCTTCTTCTTATTATTATTATTATAATGAGCGCATTAAAAAATAAAAAGTAAAATAAAAATAAATTCCTAAATACATAAAATAGAAAGAATGAATGAATGAATGAATGAATAAATAAATAAATAAATAAATAAATAAATAGAAAGTAAGAAAGAACAAAAGAGTTGGACGCAGGGAATAAAAAGAAAGAAAGAAAGAAAGAAAGAATAATGAATGAATGAATGAATAAATCAGTCACAGAAAATAAATAAATAAATAAATAAATAAATAAATAAATAAATAAGAAAGAACGAAAGATTTGGACACAAGAAATAGAAAGAAAGAAAGAAAGAAAGAAAGAAAGAAAGAAAGAAAGAAAGAAAGAAAGAAAAAAGAATAATGAATGAATGAATGAAGGAAGGAAGGAAGGAAGGAAGGAAGGAATAAAAAAAATCAGTCACAGGAAATAAATAAATAAATAAATAAATAAATAAATAAATAAAAAAGAAAGAAAGAAAGAAAGAAAGAAAGAACAAACGAGTTGGACACAGGAATGTAATTTAGCGTAAACCTGCGAATAGAGAATTAATCAACGCCTCCTGACCAATCACAGTCCAGAACTCAGCAGCGCTAATAAAGAGAGAGCTTGGTGATGGAACGACTGTTTACAGCTGCTCTCGTTAGAACTCCTTTAATGAACATTAAATGTAACTCTAAATGGATAAAGTGTACGCCGTGTCGCTCTTTAATAAACAAACCAACAGTTACAGTTACGAGAGAAACGGCGAGATCTCAAACACAAAGAAGAAAAAAGCGACGATGGCGTGATTTATTGGAACTGAAATATGGAATTGGATATAAAGTGGAATAAAGTGGATGAAAATCTGAAATAAATTGATTGACAGTTTGACAAGTAAAAGAAAGAATGAAAGAAAGAAAGAAGAGGAGAAGACGAGGGAAGCATGGGTGAGAAAGAAGGAAAGAAAGAAGGAACTAAGAATTAGGAAAAAATGTGAGGAAATGAAATTGAAGGCTAGAGGAAAACAGAAGAAAACTAACAAACAAACAGTAAATGAATAGAGAGAAAGAAAGTAAGAAAGAATGAAAAAAAAATCAGGCAAAGAAAATAAAAATAAATTCATAAATACATAAAAAAGAAAGAAAGAATGAATAAATAAATAAATCAGTCACATGAAATAAATAAATAAATAAATAAATAAATAAATAATGAATGAATGAATAAAAAAATCAGTCACAGGAAATAAATAAATAAGTAAATAAATAAATAAATAAATAAATAGAAAGAAAGAAAGAAAGAAAGAAAGAAAGAAAAAGCAAGAAAGAAAGCAAGAATGCAAATTCAGGCACAGGAAATAAATACATAAAAATGTAATACATAAAAAGAAAGAAAGAAAAAAATCAGTCACATTAAATAAATAAACAAATGAACAAGCAAGCAATCAAGCAAACAAACAAACAAATAAGCAAATAAATAAATAAACAAACAAATAAATAAATAAATGAAAAAAAAAGAATGGATGAATGAATGAATGAAAGTTCAGGCACAGGAAATAATAAATACATAAGTACATAAAGAAATAAAAAAAAAATTAGTCACATTAAATAAATAAATAAATAAATAGAAAGAAAGAAAGAAAGAAAGAAGTGTTGGACACAAGAGATATAAATAAATAAATAAATAACTAACTAACTAACTAAATAAATAAGATGAAAATCTGAAATAAACTGATAAAAATAAAAATAAATATAAACACATCAGAGAGTCTGAGTGGTTATTGATGTCCTGTCCACTCTGACTTTGCCCCGCCCACTTCGCAACATGACTGACAGTCTGTGGAGGGGGGGCGTGGTCAGAGCTCTCCTCTCGCCCAATCAGGTGCCGCGGGCGGTGCGGTGCTGTGTTCTGCTCGCGAGCTCCTCTTCATGTGTCACTTTCTGAAACAAAAGCAGTGCGCGCGACACTTTATTATTTTTTTTAATTTTTTTTTTCTCCCTCTTCTGCTTCTTCTTCTTCTTCTTCTTTCCCTCTCCATGAGCTCGGCTCGCGCGCAGAAGCGGCGCTACAGCTGAATAACACGCGGTGACTTTGTCGCTCCGCCGAGAAACCGCCGGATTATTATTATTATTATTATTATTATTATTATCCTCCTCCTCCTTCTTCTCCTCCTCCTCCTCCTCCTTCTTCACCTCCTCCTCCTTCTTCACCTCCACCGCCTGGGTTTTAAACTTGTTTCTTGTTTCTCTCCGGGTTTGGATCAGGAGTGGTCTGTTTTTTCTTTTTTTTTTCTTCTTCTTTCTCTTCACACTAACGGATCGCGTTTCATTTCCCTCGGAGGAGAAAAACAAAACAAACCAAACTGTCCGTGAGCGCACGTTTTTTCCCGCCTTTTTCTGCTCTCTCTCTCTCTATATATATATACATATACATATATATATATATATATATATATATACATATACATTTATATATATATATATATATATATATATATACATTTTCCTCCTTCTGGTCTCTGGAGGAACAGAGCAAAGAGACCCAGAGATAGAAAGAGAAAGAGAAGGAAAGGGAGAGAGAGAGAAGGAGAGAGAAGGAGAGAGAAGGAGAGAGATTTCCGAGGTGAGGAAGAAATAAAAATAAAAGTGTGTGTGTGTGAGAGAGACAGAGAGAGACAGAGAGAGAGAGAGACAGAGAGAGAGAGAGAGAGAGAGAGCGGGAGAGGCTATGGAGGAGCAGCCGCGGTTGATGCACCCTCACGGCGTGGGCTTGGCGGCGCACCCGGGCCTCACGCACCGTCCCCCGGACGTCACCGCGGGAAGCGACGGCGACTCGAGGAAGCAGGACATCGGAGACATTTTACAACAAATCATGACCATAACGGACCAGAGTCTGGATGAAGCTCAGGCCAGGTGACTCCTCACAACTCTTTAATAATCTATTCAACACTTATTTAGTCATTTAAAAACTGTTTATGGGCAAAACTTCAGGTTTCCCAAACCCATTCAAATTCACCCTTCAAAACAATAAACCACTTCTTTCCCCCACAGCACACTATGTAGTGCACTTCACATCCATCCTCCCTCGGATTGACACACAGCCTTAATTTAATCAACAAATAAATATGTTATTTAAGAGCAAAGACACTCTAAATCTTCTCCAAACATCACACATATTTTTAAAAAAATATTTTAATATTTTCTTTACAAGCTCCTTTTGCAAAAATAATACTAATGTACAGTACTTTATTATAAATATTTTTTTAAAATATATATTTTAATATATACTGTATATATATTGAATGTTCATATATATAGACATACATATGCACAATATACAAATATTTAATTTAGTGGATAAAAGTTGCTAATTTGATCCATTTATGTATAAATATATCTTTGCCAAATAATATTAATACAGTTATTATTTATATATTTATAATATAATAACTAAAAAATAAAAAAATCACATTCATATATATATATATATATATATATATATATATATATATATATATATACACACACACACACATGGTGAGTAAATTAATTAAAAATACTTTTATATATATTTAAATATATACTGTATATTTTATTTTTTCACATACATGCATTATACACACATTATTTACATACAAATATTTTATTTATTGGATAAAAGTTGCACCATCTATATATAAATATATACATAAAGTGTTCATAAATGTTTTATTAATGTTATATTTTTTACTCACAACTTTACTGATTTTAATTAATCTTTGCAAATTAATATTAATACAGTTATTATGTATATATTTATAATGTAATAGCTGAGAAATTAAAAAATATATTCATATATATATATATATATATATATATATATATATATATATATATACAGAGTAGGTAAAATAATTAAAAAGATATATATATATATATATATATTTAATTAAATACTGTATATTTTATATGTTCACATACATTCATTGTATACATTGTATATTTTACATATAAATATTTTATTTAGTGGATAAAAGTTGCTTTTTGTGCAGCTTTATATGTATATATTTATTTATTTATTTATAAATATTTTATTTTGCGTGTGTTTAAAAAGCAATAAATATAATACCATTTATATCTGCTGTTTTAGTAAACAATATATTGGCAAAATATTTATAAACAAAACAACACTTGAGATTAAAAATATGATTTATGATTTATATTTTCTATTATAACTATGACACCTTTAGATATTTAATTATTTATATATAAATCATTTAAATTTAAATAGTTTTAAATATTGCAGTTTTGAAGTTCTTTACTATCTTGAATATATTATATATATTATACACATTTTTTTAAAAATTGACATTAAAATAAAATTTTAAAGTATTTAGAAAGTTTTTTTTTTTCTTTTTTGCAAAAATAGTGTCAACAAATTCAAACATTTAGAGTCTAGAAATGTTACCTTGTCACATTTCACCCAATAATCTCTCTAAAATGATTAATTTAACAAAGAATGTGGAAATAAAGACGGCACGTATTTATATAAATGCATGATTATTAATAACTACACAACACGTTATGATCTCCTTCTTCTTCTCCTTCTTCTTCTTCTTCGTCTTGAGAGCATTGACCTCGGCAGGAGGTCGTCCGCGTACGGAGCGCTGCGTTAGAGAACGTTTTTACTCCAGAAATAAAGTCCGTCTCATTTAAGTGCCGCGTTTTGGACAAATTTAAAGGAGCATCATCGTATCACAAAGTTTTAAAAAAAAAACGTTTAATAATCATGAGATAAGAATGTAATGTACAGATATATAAACAGTTCCACAATTCATTAATAATAATAATAATAATAATAATAATAATAATAATAATAATAATAATGATACATTTATCTTATTTACATGTCTGAGATTTCTAACTGTGTGAGTGATGAGTGATGTGTGACATGAGATTAAAATTAAACGTGTTAATTTCACGCTGTGTGACGTTTTAATGGTGTAATATTCACTATCAGTGTCAGAGTGTTTCAGCGAATCGTTCCAGTTCACTAACACACTAACCTGCTGCACTCCACAAGAGGCCACGCCTCCTTTACTGGGACTGACACACAGAGGCCACGCCTCCTTTACTGGGACTGACACACAGAGGCCACGCCTCCTTTACTGGGACTGACACACAGAGACCACGCCTCCTTTACTGGGACTGACACACAGAGGCCACGCCTCCTTTACTGGGACTGACACACAGAGGCCACGCCTCCTTTACTGGGACTGACACACAGAGACCACGCCTCCTTTACTGGGACTGACACACAGAGGCCACGCCTCCTTTACTGGGACTGACACACAGAGACCACGCCTCCTTTACTGGGACTGACACACAGAGACCACGCCTCCTTTACTGGGACTGACACACAGAGGCCACGTCTCCTTCACTTGAACTAGCAGGTATAGAGGCCACGCCCCCTTCACTAGGACTAACAGGTATAGATGCCACGCCCCCTTCACTAGGACTAACAGGTATAGATGCCACGCCCCCTTCACTAGGACTAAGAGGTATAGAGACCACGCCCCCTTCACTGCAACTGACACATACAGAGGCCATGCCCCATTCACTGTGACTAACTGGCATATAGGCCACGCCCCCTTCCCCTGTGAGTGACAGGTATGTAGAAGCAGACAGGTGTATGTAAGAGTGTGAGAGGAATGTGATGTAATAATCAGAAGTTAACGTGACAGACGTGTTCAGAGTGTTGTGTTTTTACTGACGTTTTGACGTTTATTTATTTTGTCTCTGCAGGAAACACGCTCTGAACTGTCACCGCATGAAACCCGCGCTCTTCAACGTGCTGTGTGAAATTAAAGAGAAAACAGGTGAGTGCTGTCTCCTCTGAGTACCTGCCGAGGATTCACGGGAATAACGGGAATAACGGGAATGTTCAAACGCAGTTGGGCTGATTTTATGGAGTGTTTACACAATCAATTTATCTGCTGTCTACGGTATCTATCTATCTATCTATCTATCTAAATGTAATCTATCTACCTTCATTTATTTATTTATTTATACATGTTTATTCACTTATAGAAACGTTGCATTTATTTCAACTTGTGATGGCACTGATCCTATACCCACTATACCCACTATACTCAATATACCCACTATACCCAATATACCCACTATACCCAATATACCCACTATACCTACTAGTCCTGATATACCCACTATACCTGATATACCCACTATACCCACTATACCCAATATACCCACTATACCTACTAGTCCTGATATACCCACTATACCTGATATACCCACTATACCTGATATACCCACTATACCCAATATACTCCCTATACCTACTAGTCCTTATATACCCACTATACCCAATATACTCACTATACCCACTATACCTGATATACCCACTATACCCACTATACCCACTATACCTGATATACCCACTATACCCACTATACCTGATATACCCACTATACCCACTATACCCAATATACTCCCTATACCTACTAGTCCTTATATACCCACTATACCCAATATACCCACTATACCCAATATACCCACTATACCCACTATACCTGATATACCACTATACCTGATATACCCACTATACCCACTATACTCAATATACCCACTATACCCAATATACCCACTATACCTACTAGTCCTGATATACCCACTATACCTGATATACCCACTATACCTGATATACCCACTATACCCAATATACTCCCTATACCTACTAGTCCTTATATACCCACTATACCCAATATACTCACTATACCCACTATACCTGATATACCCACTATACCCACTATACCCACTATACCTGATATACCCACTATACCCACTATACCTGATATACCCACTATACCCACTATACCCAATATACTCCCTATACCTACTAGTCCTTATATACCCACTATACCCAATATACCCACTATACCCAATATACCCACTATACCCACTATACCTGATATACCACTATACCTGATATACCCACTATACCCACTATACCCAATATACTCCCTATACCTAGTAGTCCTGATATACCCACTATACCCAATATACCCACTATACCCACTATACCCAATATACTCCCTATACCTACTAGTCCTGATATACCCAATATACCCACTATACCCACTATACCTGATATACCCACTATACCCACTATACCCAATATACCCACTATACCCACTATACCTGATATACCCACTATACCCACTATACCCACTATACCTGATATACCCACTATACCCAATATACCCACTATACCTGATATACCCACTATACCCACTATACCTGATATACCCACTATACCCACTATACCCAATATACTCCCTATACCTACTAGTCCTGATATACCCAATATACCCACTATACCCAATATACCCACTATACCTGATATACCCACTATACCCACTATACCTGATATACCCACTATACCCACTATACCCAATATACCCACTATACCCACTATACCTGATATACCCACTATACCCACTATACCCACTATACCTGATATACCCACTATACCCACTATACCCAATATACTCCCTATACCCACTATACCTGATATACCCACTATACCCAATATACCCACTATACCCACTATACCCACTATACCCACTATACCTGATATACCCACTATACCCAATATACTCCCTATACCCACTATACCTGATATACCCACTATACCCAATATACCCACTATACCTGATATACCCAATATACCCACTATACCCACTATACCTGATATACCCACTATACCCACTATACCCAATATACTCCCTATACCCACTATACCTGATATACCCACTATACCCAATATACCCACTATACCCACTATACTTGATATACCCACTATACCCACTATACCCAATATATCCACTATACCCACTATACCCAATATATCCACTATACCCACTATACCCAATATACCCACTATACCCAATATACTCCCTATACCCACTATACCCAATATACTCCCTATACCCACTATACCCAATATACTCCCTATACCCACTATACCCAATATACTCCCTATACCCACTATACCCACTATACCCAATATACTCCCTATACCCACTATACCTGATATACCCACTATACCCAGTATACCCACTATACCCACTATACCTGATATACCCACTATACCCAATATACTCCCTATAACCCGTATAGCCACTATACCCAGTATATACACTATACCCACTATACCCACTATAACTGATATACCCAGTATAACCACTATACACACTATACCCACTATATACACTATACCCACTATACCCACTATACCCAGTATATACACTATACCCACTATACCCACTATATACACTATACCCACTATACCCAGTATATACACTATACCCACTATACCCAATATACTCCCTATACCAACTATACCCAGTATACCCACTATACCCACTATACCTGATATACCCAGTATACCCATTGTTCCCAATATAACCAGTGTACCTGGTATACTCCCTATACCCCATATACTCCCTATACCCCCTATACTTCCTACACCCAATATACCTATTGTACCCATTGTACCAGTATAGCGGTATACCCATTGTACCCAGTATACCAGTATAGCCAGTGTAGCGTAGAAATCATTTCTTCGTTCGCGATTCAACGATTCACATAAACCGATGTTCGTCATCGCTGTTGCCATGGTTACATTCTAACCCGTAATATCGTAACGGTCACGATCTGTTTTTCTTCGTGAACGAGTAACCTTTATTTAATAATAATTTTGACATTTCATAATAATTTAAACTTTTTGCCCCACCCATACATTTAATAATAATTGTAACCATTATTTAATAATTTAACATTTAATAATAATTTTTTAACATTTAATAATAACTTTTGCCCCACCCATACATTTAATAATAATTGTAACCTTTATTTAATAATAATTTAAACTTTAATCAGCTTGTGATTTGTAAACAGAAACTTTACGCAGTCGCTGTTCTGTTTTGTCTTTCTGTAAACCTTTTCTCACAGTTTTTTCTTTTAAACTTCTCCCTACTCTGTGTGTGTGTGTTTCTCCCCTTCCTCGTTGCTCGGAGCGGTGTGAGCACGCCGGCTGTTTTCTTTGAGCCGAGTTCACTCAGAGTTCGTCTCCAACACCAACAACAAAGTGACTTGGACCTCGTCCTCGTCCTCGTCCTGACTCCTTTTTCCTTCCCATAATTCACGGCTGCTTTTGGAGCCGAGAAAGCGACCGTACAAAAAGCTCGACGTGTTCCAGATCACACTCGCCAAAATATTTAACCGGTCTGACTAGACGCGTATATATCACATCAGAGCTGTTTATAACTGCGTAATAAATTAATAATAATGCGCTCGGCGGCCGGGTCGGCTTCTCCATCTCCTCCAGGGAATAAAGAATAACGAGATTGTCTTCTCATTTTTTTATTTATTTATTTTTTATTTATGTAGCTGACTGTAAATGCTTGATAGGAGAGATTTGTCTGGAACATTACGATATATTATACATATTATAAACGTCCAGGAATTTATGGGTGTGTCTTGGCTTTCTTTCTTTCTTTCTTTCTTTCTTTTTTAAAAAATATTCTTTAATTAAAGGCAATAAAATAAAGCGACTGGTTTTCTCTAAATGTTCTGGATGGAGCTCTGAGTCCCTGAGCGAGTGAGCTAGCATGAGGATGTGTTTCTGATCGAGACTCTAAAGCTCTTCTGTCAGTCGCTCTGGATAAAAGCATCTGCTAAACGCTGGAAACTTCATAAACACAAACAGTTTAAAGGTGCAATAGTGAATAGTTTTCAGTTCTGACTTGTACAAATAACATGGAAAATTATGTAGGAATTATAAAAAAAAATAATAGTTTAAGCTGTTGTCTGAGAACAAGTGTGTTACGTAGCTGAAAAAAAAAACAGTTTGGAAACATGGCTACTCTTGTCAGTCATTTTATGCGTCCCGTCACATCCTCATAAATCATCGTGAGGAAAAGTTGCATGTTTATAGAATCGCAACTCGGCTTTCAAGCTCCCGAACGTCCGAGTGTGCTTAAAAGTAATGTCATGACAGTCCTTGCTAATGCTAAGTTTTGGGGGCGGAGCTTTGTGTACATGGGTGGGAATGGGGGCGGGGTCAATGAGTAAAAAAAAAAAAAATTCGAATCAGTGCAGTAACCCGTGCAGATTATATGACTTGAACATCAGTTAGTTTTCTTTTGTGTAAATTTGCACACACTCAAGAACATTAGTAAGATAAGAACTTTTTTTTTCTAAGTTGCGGGAATACGAAATTTCTCGTACGAATTATTTACGTGTAAATCTGTTCGTATCCAGCTCGATGAACAAGGCTTATTGTGTCTCATATGATGAACAGAACGATTTCTGTTGTAAGATAGGTTGCGAACATTGAGAGTGGATATCTTGAAAAAGAAGAATTTGATTTTTATTAAATTGTACGTGATAAAATTTCCCACCTTGGGGGTGTGGCTTATGAAGTCAAATTTGCATAATGTGCACTGTACTTTTTTTTACAGTGCTTAGATTTTCATAATTTATTTAAACTCTCTTGCATGAAATAAATAAAATTGACATAAAAGAAGAGCAAAATAGTTTGATTGACTTGTTTTATTTGTGAAATATGTCACTATTTAAATCGACTAAATCAAGTTTTTGTACTTAAAAACAAAAGTAAATGCAAGTAGCTGGAATTACGCACTTGACGTAAATGCCACTTGACGTATTTAAGCTAAAATAGCAAAAAAGAAACAATGAGTTAATGTTACTACAAATAAACAGTACATCTGCATGTAGACAATAAAATTCTTGCAACCTCTTGAAAAAAATGAATTAAATTCAGTAAGACTTTTTTTTTCAACGTATGAGTGCGTACGTCAGAAATACGTACGAAATACCGAATAAAAAGCGTCTCGACTCCATTTTGTTTGAGGCTACGTCGTCATTAACATCTTCCGCAGACACTGTAATTTACGCTCACGAGCTGCTGCTGGTGACATGAATAAAATACAGTCTCGAAAAAAAACCCAAAAACAACAGAAAAAAACAAATAATCCGTTGTTTCAGTAAAATTTTTTATTTAATTTACAAAACGTATCAACAGTTATCATCGTTGTTGTTGCTTATAAAAACCTTAAAACCTTTCCACATGCTTGTAGCGTAGAAATCATTTCTTCGCTTGTGATTCAACGATTCACGTAAACTGATGTTCTTCATCGCTGTTGCCATGGTTACGTTCTAACCTGTAATATCGCAACGGTCCATTTTTGGTCGTGAACGAGTTTTTCGTGAACCGTGAACGTACCTCTCAGCCAATCAGAAGCGAGTATTTTTTTACCAGCCTGTGGTATAACACTGTTTCTAAAGACAGACAACGTGTAATAGGGTATAATGTAGATTATAACAACAGGTTATAACAGTGTTATAACACATAGCGCTGGTTTGTGTGCTTTCTAGGGTTGAGTGTGAAATAAAATAAGAGCTCTATTAAAGTGGAAGCAAGTCTTGTAGTTGTTACAGCCTGTTTTTTTTAAAAAAAGCGTGTGTGTGTGTGTGTGAGTGTGTGTGTGTGTGTGTGTGTGTGTGTGGAATGTTAATGTGAAACGTGCTCAGCGCAGTCAGCAGCAGCAGCAGCGTCGGAATGAGCTCTCGCTTCTTTCCTTCTCTGTTTAATGCAGGGGTGTAATTTCACACTGCGCACACACACACACTCACACACACAGAGAAAATGGCTTGTACGCCTGCTATGACATTTACTGCAAATGAACGTGCACATCTCTCTCTGTTTTTGTTTTTTCTTTCGTTCTTTCTGTCTTTTTTTTGGACCGGAATTTAACGTACGTTAAAGTGCGTTGTTATGACGCTGTACACATACGTGATATTTACTATATATATATATATATATATATATATATATATATATATATATATATATATATATATATATGTAAATAAAATATTTCTATACATTAAAAAAACCCTATATATCGTGATCTTCAGCATCATCCTGTAACGTATCGATATGTTTTTTTGTTGTTATTATATTTTTTTTAAATGTCGAGTTTCATCACTAACAGCGCGTGACTCGGGCTCGCCTCGACGGCGGCGTAATGATTCCCTCCGCGCTTATTTTATTTTATTTTTTTACATTTTTTTTTCAGAGAGCGCTCAGCCTTCGAGTCCAAAACCCGCGCGCAATTAGAACGCCTCATAAATTATGCAAATGATGACTGGCGTAATTGAGACGTGTTAATCATGTTTTAAGAGCCTAATTACAGAAGTGTATAACGGAGGTGGGAGGCTGTAATTAGCGCCGAGAGCCGGATCGGGACGACACACACACACACACACACACACACACACGGAGGCTGAAATCACCGGTCAGTAACAAACGGACAGGCAAAGAGGCGAGCGATAAATAAACAGAAAGATATAAATAAATAAATGAATCCAGATTTAGATGAATAGAAGATTCGATTTGTGAGAAAAAGAGAGAGAGAGAAAGAGAGAGAGAGAGAAAGAGAGAGAGAGATTATCTGGAATAAACATTTGCACTAGAGGCGGGGCGATATATCACAAAAGCATCGTATCACGATATTTCACGATATTTCACGATAAGTCATTTCTACGATACACGATCTGTGTCGCGATAGCTGAGTTTGTAATGCAGAATAAGCAAAAACTATGAAAAACTGAAAAGAATAAAAATGATACTTTTATGTAACATCAACAAAAATAAAGCAAATGAAAAAGAAATAAATTGCAGTAGCTTTGAATGAATTTAGATTTTTACAGTCAGATTCTTTTAAACATTTTTACAGTTGATTTTGTAAAAGTAGAAAAAAATTAGTGTAGAATTTGTAAATATTAAAATATCTATCGCGATATCGATATTATATCACCCAGTCATATCGCCCAGCGCTGTTCCTCTCTCACTCTCTCACTCTTTCTCTCTCTCTCACTCTCTCACTCTCTCTCTCTCTCTCTGACTCTTTCACTCTCTCACTCTTTCACTCTCTCTCTCTCTCTCTCTCACTCTTTCACTCTCTCTCTCTCTCTCTCTCTCACTCTTTCACTCTCTCTCTCTCTCTCTCTCTCTCTCACTCTTTCACTCTCAATCTCTTTAAGTCTCTTTCAGTCTCTCACTCTCTTTAACTCTCTCTCACTCTCTCTCTCTCTCTCTCTCTCTCTCTCTCTATCACTGTTTCACTCTCTCTCTTTCACTCTCACACGCTCTCTCATTCTGTCTCACTTGCTTTCACTCTTTCACTCTCTCTCACTCTCTCACTGTTTCATTCTCTCTCACTCTCTCTCCCTTTCTCTCTCACTCTCTCGTCACTTTGGCGCTTTTTGATGATGTCATCTCACAGCTGCTCTTCCAGCAGTTGATGGAAACTCCGCCATTTTCTTCAGGATGTAAATCTGAAGATCTGTAGATTTAACACACAGTAACGTATTTCTCCGATGATAAGAAACGTCTCAATTCTCTTCTAATAACTTAATAAGTGCCACACAATTTTTCTGTCACTTTTCTGCTTTTTCGTACGTGATATGCGTTGCGTAAGAATCAGGATCGAGTGTTTGTTTTTTTTATTGCGTCATTTTCACCTCTGTCTCTAATTATATTATATCCGCCGTAATCACTTCTAACGTCAACAATCATCACGAAACTTGCAGCATCTGACTGAAAGAGTTCGTAAACGTAACTTATTTACGTTAAATCGCTGTTTAATTGCTAGCTAACAAACTAATCTCGCATTATGTGGATTTTTTACGCTACGCCAGGTTTGTTTTTGTTTCACAAAAAAGCAGCGAGTTACAAAACAAGGACACGAAACCTTTGCTAGCTGATGCGATAATGTTGTGGGTTTTTTTAGTTAGCATATTCACGTCTGGTGGAAACCGGTTTTAACCGGTTTTACCTGCTGCTCAGTCCTAACGATAGCCGTAGCTATTATAACGTTAAGGTAACAACGTAATGCAAGCTAGTTAGCTACATGCATGTGTTTGTAACTCCTCCCTCAGCACGGACTCATCAAATTAGCTTTGTCTTCTCATTTTTCTTCATTTTTCCATGTTGTTTTTAAATCTTTCTCTTTAAAGCAACAGTATGTAAGTTGCAGAAAGTCCGGGATTTGGCGCTTTGTCTGGTAGAAATGTTAATGTTAGCAGCTCTGTGATGTTCATTACGCTGTTCAGGACCTCCAGCTGTAGCTCCTCCCACAGCGCCGTCTCCTCCAATCGGCTTTGTCTTCTTCTACTATGTTGTTGTTTTTTTTTTTTGGTTCACTTTAAAGCAGCAGTATGTAACTTCCAGAGATTTGATTTGGCACCATGTTCGGTAGAAAAGTTATTACAGGAAGCAGTTCTTTGATGTTTATTACGCTGTGCGTTACGCTCGCACTTCCTCGATTCATCCGAAATTATTCCACGGAAAGAAAAAAAAACACATCCAAAGGGTAATAAAAGGCGGGGTTTAAGCTGTGATGTCAATCCGTGACTTATTATTATTATTATTATTATTATTATTATTGTTTAAATTTGCACTACTTGAATCTTTTTTTTTTGTATATGTTTAGAGTTTAGGGTGCAACTTTCAGGACCAGCATGCTCAAGGGCTTTTTTTTTACTCTACTAACTTAAAAAAAGTTACATACCGCAGCTTTAATCTGCCCAGCTCAGGTGAAAGGTAAATACAATATAGTGATAATATCGTAAACTGTGATAGAAGATTAGGGAAATATTGTGATGCACAAATTTAATATTAGAACACACACGTCTTTTGTGTGTGTGTGTGTGTGTGTGTGTGCGATTGACTTTTCTGTTTAAACTGAGACTCCACAGAGAAAACAACATTATCTGCAAAACCTTTTACTGTAATCTCTTTCTTTCTCTCTCTCTCTCTCTCTCTCTCCGCCGCGGCCCACTCGCTCATCTCCGCCAGACGAAAAGCGATTTTTACTCCGATAAGGGAGCAGATATTGTTTTACTGTAATGGCCCTGAAGATGATATTACCACATCAGACAGGAATTGGACGGCGCATGAATTTAGACGCTTTTTTTTTTTTTTTGCGAGGAATTATGAAAGTATACTCTCTCTCTCTCTCACTCTCTCTCTCTCTCTCTCACATTCTCACACTCTTTCTCTCTTTAAAAATCTCACTCTCCCTCTCCTTTAAAATTTCACTCTCTCTCTGTTTCTCTTTATCACACACACTCTCTCTCTCTTAAAATCTCACAATCTATCGCACTCTCTCTCTCTCTTTTAAAATCTCTCTGTTTCTCTCTCTTTTAAAATCTCTCTCTCTCTCTGTTTCACTTTGTTTTAAAATCTCACTCTCACAATCTCTCTCTATTTAAAATCTCTCTTTCTCTCTCTCTTTCAAAATCTCACTCTCTCACACTTTCGCTCTTTTAAAATCTCACACTCACTCTCTCTCTCTCTCTTTTAAAATCTCTCTGTTTCTCGCTCTCTTTTAAAATCTCACAATCTCTCTCGCTCACTCTCTCTCTCTCACATTCTCACTCTCTCTCTCTCTCTTTTAAAATCTCACAATCTCTCTCTCACTCTCACTCTCTCTCTCTCTCTTTTAAAATCTCACAATCTCTCTCTCACTCTCACTCTGTCTCTCTCACATTCTCACACTCTCTCTTTCTCTCTTTAAAAATCTCACTCTCTCACAATCTCACTCTCTCTTTTAAAATCTCTCACTCTTTCTCTCTCTCACTTTTAAAATCTCACTCTCTCTTTGTCACATACAAGTCATTCAGAAAAAAAAAACTTAGTGATCGCTAAGTCGAGATTTTTATTAAAATTAGCTTTAAAATATTTAAAGCTAATATATATATATATTAAAATATTTAAAGCTAAGTGATTATATACGAGGGTGAATTTTGCTATGAATAATTCTGATTATTGTGATGATGGCTACAGGGGTGGGACGATATGACAGAAATATCACGATTCACAAAGCACGATAATGTATCACGATACCGTAAAGGTTGGCGAACAATTTCCCAGCAATACAGCAGTGTTTTATTTTTAAAAAAAAGACTACAAAAATTCTATTTTTAAATTTAGAAATAAATTTTATTTATTAAAAAGGCAAGCAGATATATTTAACATTGAAAGAGAAAATATTTTTAAATATCTGAAAAAAGACTTTTTACATCTTACAATTTTTAAAGATTTAAACATTAAGTAAAAACATTTTAATCTAATACAGTAGTGCTGCATCAAAAAACACCACAAACATTTTGTTACTTATTTAATGTCTAAATTTTTTTTTTTAAATTTCATATCTATAGTTATGAAAAAAATTATATCTATTTATATTAAATACATTTATTTAACATTGAAAAAAACATCTAAAAAAATCTGTAAACTTCTAGCTGTAAATCTTCATCAGTTACATAAAAAAATAATAAAAAATAAAGAGAAAAAATAATTAAAAAAAAATTTTTAACATCACAGAAACAGCTTCCAGTCAGTTTGTAAAATTAAAAATGAATTAAAAAGATATCATGATATCTCAGAAAAAGATATTGTGATGTCGTATCGACATTTCAGTCTGTCGTGGATCTGGCGCTTTTTGATGATGTCATTTCCATCAGCAGTTGATGGAAACGCCGCCATTTTCTGAACCTCGATGCTGTAACTACAGCGTGTGTTTACGACTCGCATCTCCTGCCACACTTCGCACATCGGCCGAGATCTGGACGACGTTAGAGAGATGTTTATTCATTCTCGTGAACGAACAAATAAAATTAGCAACGCAGTAAATTAAATAAGCGGAGTTGTTTGTTTTGCAGGTTTTTTCCGACTTACGAAACTGAGACGCTTTTTTTTTTCAAGTTTAATTAAAATGTACTGCTAACTCCAAACAGTCACCTCGCGAGAAAAATTAAAAATATTTTTTAACTTACGATGTACGTACCGCGGCTCGTAGCTGAGACGTCGCACATGAACGTCGACATGCCGCCATTTTGTTGAAGGCAAAAAAAAAATGCCACGATGTGCTACGCTAGAAACTTTATTAAACGAGGATAATAATCAATCTGTCCATCTGTGATGATGTATTTCAAAAAATAAAAACTCCTAGTGTATGATATTTCTGTACCTAATATCTACATCACACACACACACACTTTTTCCACATCACTATAAACGAGATCTAAAAATTTCTTCAAGATCTGGTTGCCATATCAACACCCTCAGTGTGTGTATTGTAATTCAGGGTGAGTGTGTGTGTGTGTGTGTGTGTGTGTCCCGCTGTGCGATTCTGACCACAGCAGCATGGAAAAAAAAAGAAACCACCGCTCACACACACACACACACACACACACGCACACGCACACACACACGCACACGCACACACACTTCGACGTGGTTAAAAAATGACACAAATTAATATACGCCGTTTAAACCGGACCGAGATTAATGACCACCTATCGCAGCGGCTTAGGAGGACTGTCAGTCCCACACACACTCGCACACACACTCGCACACGCACACACACACACACTCGCGGAACTCCACAGCCTTTCAAAAATATGGCTGTATAAAAACATTTTGGAACATCTTAATTTAGCCAAAAAGACAATAATAGTAACGTTAAAAAGATTAATAATGATAATGATGATAATAATAATAACATTTTGTTAGCTGTAAACTGTCTGAAATAGTTTGTTACATTTAGCTAATTTAAATAGTTAGGTTTTGCTAGTTTTAATTTGTTTACTTTTGCCAGTTTAGTTCAAGTTTCCTGAGTTTAACTGATTACTTTTTGATAGTTTCATTTATTCAGTTTCCTGAGTTTGATTGATAATGACAAAAAAGTTTCAAGGCAACAAAGTAACTGTTGCTTTCTTTACACAAACGAAAAAAAAAGTTAAACTTTCTTAAATTTTCTTATTTTATTTTTGAGTTCTGCTAGTTTTATTAATTTTTGCTAATTTAATATAAGCTTAGCTAATTTGAATTTGTTAACTCACGCTACTTTAACTTTCTTGAGTTTGCCAGGGGAAAAAAAAGATAGGTGGCTTGTTGCTAGGCAACAAAGTTGCATTGTAATAATAAAATGAAAATGAACGTATAAGTTAATTGAGCGAACTCTGAGGAAACAGTGACATTATTCTTCTGTTTGTTTGTTTTTTTCCTTTGTGTTGATTAATAGTTTCTGAGAGAAAAAAAAACAACACTACTGATTTTGGTAAAAAAGAAAAAAAAGCGAGTTTTTCAGACGTAATTTATTTAAATGAATTTTAACGCGTCTGCCGTGTGTGTGTGTGTGTGTATGTGTTGGCGTCAGGTCCGATCTGAGCGAGCGTCTCAGTCTCCTTTCTGTCTCCCGCAAAAGCCGTACGTTATCCCCGAGCCGCGACCTCGACACACACTCAGACATTACGCTTCACCTCGGAGAGAAATAAACCGCCGCTTTAACGCTTTAACTCGTCTCCTCGCTGTCTGACCAAAACACGACCCGTGATGTCACAATAAACCTTAAACCTTACGGGAGGACGTTCTGCCGACCGGCGCCGCCTCTCAGACGTCTCAGACGCGCCTCGCGGGAAAACAACTCTCTTTCACAGTAACAATTAAAACAAACAAATAAATAAATAAATCAATTCTGGACAGAAATAATAAATGTGTTTTTTTTTCCTCTGGCTGCTTTTCTTTTTTGTTCAGAGCTGAAGTCTGACCTTGAAAAAAGATTCACAACCTTTAGCTAATTGCTTGTTTGCTTGTGTTGTGTGAGTGTGTGTGTGTGTGTGTGTGTTATCTGTCCTCTGTTATTCCTGCACTTTGCCTTTGGCAGTGTTAGTTCTGCACAGTTAACTCCAATTGTTTCTCTGTTAATGATATTTCTCCTTTTTTTTTTTTTTTTTTTTTTTTTTAACGTTCTGCGTAATCAGCAGTGTGTCGCTTTGTCCTACATAACCGCTCTCAGCCTGCTAACATCTGGGACGTCGTATATTCTCTCTGTGTGTGTGTGTGAAGTGTGTGTGTATGTGTGTGTGTTGGGAATGAGGAAACTGTTCCGTGTGATATATTACACACACACACACAAAAAAGAGATTCGCTGATAGCTAGTAAGCGTTTTTTTTATTATTCCTCCAACAGTTACAAGTCTTTATTTTTTTTTTATCCATTTATAGTTACATTTTAATGTCGTGGAGTGTCAGGAAACAAGTTTTCGCTTACGTTATTCCCTCACTATTCTCTTTTTCTCTCTTTTTTCCTCTCTTGACGTTAATAAGATTTAAAAATCGCAGCTTGTTGTTGTTTTTTGTTTGTTTTCTTTTTTTTTGTTACCAAGAAACTGCAAAAAAAAAAAAAAAAAAGTGTAAACTCATCTCTCCTGGAGATGTTACAAAGCACTGACACTGGAGACTCCTTCCATAAATGTTAAACGAATATTAAGTAAACCATCACCATAGCAACGATTATTTTTTTTAAACGTGCTTATTATCAGCGGAGCGTCTGCCGTACGAGTCTCTGTGAGCGAGCCGTTACTATAGAAACGATAACGTGTTAGAGCGAGCGCATTAATATAATCCTGTGATTTATGTCGCAGCTGCACTACTGTCAGAGCTGCTGTTACAGAAAATTAATCAACACCTCTCCTCTTCACTATTTTTAACTCATAGAAGCACATCTGCAGTGCTTTCTTTTTTTTTTTTTTAATTCTCTCGTGTGAAAATAAATCCATGAGGAAGTGAATTTATGACGCACACAAAGTTTTTTATTTGTTTAAAAAAAAAACGGAAGCTCGGCTTCATCGCGTGCAGTAAAGGAATAAAACTCGACCTTACTGCTGGTGATAAAAGCGTTAAACTCGGAATGATGTCACAGCTCTAGCGCGTCTCTGAGCGACGTTTCGTTTAAAATTATGGACTTATGTGGAGAAAAAGATCATGTCTGAAGCTCCGCCTCCTTCCTGATTCACTGCTAATAGCTTTATCACTTTTCTCTAAACGCAAAATCACTATTAGGCTAATTGTCTTAAATTTAATTCTTAAAACTGTTTTTTTCAGTCTTTTTGTTTTAAAAGTCTTAAAAAGTTTTAGATATAATTTTAGATTTAGATTTATCATCATGATAATGACAAAGCTCATATTTAGGGTGGGACAATACAGAGATATAAATATCAATAACGTGATTATGAAATTAAAAAAATTATGTCGCAATATAAAAAAAAAGTCTTCAGAGATGTTGTCAATATCGTGATAACGTTTTTTTAGGGGGCCAAGCACTGAGTACTTCTAACCTTCTTGTTTTCTAGTTAGTTAGATTTTCTTCTTGTTGTTCTTCTTCTTAATTTATTCATTTTAAATTCTTTAATTTCTGCTGTTTTATTTTTGCTGAGTTTTGCTAGTTTAATTTGTTACATTTTGCTGATTTCATTTAAGTTTAGCTAATTTAAATTGTTGCATTTTACCAGTTTAATTTATGAAGTTTTACGTTTTCTGCTAAAATGAATCAGGCAAGAGCGATGACCCCGATCCGCCTGATGGTGGCGGTATAGTGCAGTGTTTTTTTTTGTTTTTTTTTTGATTTTCCTAAACAGAAAAAAAGTCTCAGGAACCATTTAGCTCCGCCCACTTAGATGTTGAGATAACATTAGGTAGCATAAGAAATATCAGAACCTTCTTTTGCAGTGACTTTTGGCGTATCTTCACAAATTACTCGCCAGAGACGGACTCTCAGTAATGATCAAAAAACATGTCGAGATTTCTAAACAAAATGGCCACCGTATGTAAATCAATTTTTTTTTTTATGATTACGAACTGATTCGAAGCAGCTGATTGGCTGTTCTCATTTTGTACTGAAGCTTTAAAATTGTTTACATTTTGTTTATTTTGTTATCTTTCTTTTCAGTAGACGTTAAACAGCAGGTTTTACTGTTTTTGCAGAAGATCGTTTACATGTCATGTATCGTCATTATACCACGATATATTTTTATCATATCGTCATGAACACTTCGGCTGCGTTAAAAACTTAAAAAGCGTTAAAAAGAAAAAAAACCACTCTGAGGTCTGAACAGGTGTGTGTTTTTTTTTTTTTTCCCGTCAACTGGAATCGACGCCGCCTTTCACATCACATCATCCGTCTTCATCACCGCGCCACGTTCGATTTCCGCTTTTGTCGTTCCTCCCCTCCCGCGATAAGCCGCTATTGATGAATCGATAGTGTCGAAGGCGGCGTCGAGATAAAAGCGTGCGGGTTAACGGCGTCTCGTTCCGTTTAACCTTTGATATAACGCTTATTTCAGCGAGGTGGATTTCACTCCATCCATCTTCATCCATCACGCCGTCGCTGAAATATGCAAATGAGCTCGGGGCTCGTTAAATGGGCCGTTTCAAATGTGCGGTGTGCCGCACTGACTACTTAGTGTCCATACGTAGTGTGTGTTTGACACACACACACACACACACACACACACACACACACACACTCAGCCATATCACACACACACACACACACACACACACACACACACACACACCTGCTCTTTATAAATATTAAAAACGTGTTTGTGATTTCTTTGTGGTTTTAGTTCCCTTGTGTTTGTGTGTTCAGTCTATTTATCATATACACTAAACACACACACACACACACACACACACACTTGTTCCACAGAAACTCTTTGTTTCAGGAGATTTATTTCCCTCCGCGATATTCCGATGCGTCAGCACAAACCAAGATCGTAATACATATTAGTTTGTGCTTGATGTGTTTTTTTTAACCTTGTTTCCTTCCAATTGAATCGGAAATCGTACGAATCCGATCCTCCTGCGAGCGTGAAGCTTTACAAGTTCCTCACGATGTGTGTGAAATGAATATTTAGCGCATCACGCCAAAGCTTCTAGGCTTTAACTCCGGCGGAAAACGCAACGACGCGAACGTCACGCATGTGAAAGTAAAGGGTTGAAGTTGTTATGAATTATTTTTATTTTGGGGCTTTTTTTTTTTTTTTTTCAGAAGTTATTCACATTGTTAAAGAGGGAAATTGGAGTTCCTCTGCAGTCGGAGGATTTAGGAGACGGATTTAAACGGCGTGATTAACGAGCAGAGAGCTCGCTCTGAGTCCTGAAATAACTCCCCCGCTTTCCTCTGCTCTGATTGACACGTCAGTCTGAGGGTTCGGGAGAACAAAAAAAAAAAAGAGCCTCTTCAGAAAGTTTCTAAGTGGAAAGTTTTTCCTCGACGCTTTAGAAAAAAATTCATGAGAAAAACAGATCAGAGAAATCGTGACGTGTGTGTGAATAATCAAAAACACACACAGTAATATCACAATGTTCTGAATTATTACTATGCGTTATTATTTACGGACATAGGGGCGGAGTTTATCTAAAACAGGGGCGTGTCTCAGTTCTGAGCTTGAGCTTCGAGTGAGGAGCAGTGTTAAATCCAGCGCCACCGCCTGACAGTTTGATGTAACCACAATATGTCACGCTGAAATATTATTCAAGGCCAATATTAAAAACACAAATATGACACAATTCATTAATTAATAATATCGTCTCTTTAAAGTCCACAACATCAGAGGAGACACTTCTTAATCAGAGACATCGCTTATCTCAGAGAGGGAATTATTTCTGAATAAAATGATGAATGAACTTAAAGTTTCTCTGTAAATGTAGCAAATGATGTGTAGCTTGGTCAGCTTATCCTTCACACGTTTGTGTGGGCGCGATTTCTTTACAGTAGAGCGCATCGAATTTACACAAACACAGGCTTTATTCTATTAATTCAACAAATTTGCCACATTACGATGTCATGACCTCGATTTAGTATGCTCTGGCTTTGTGAAGTCTGTTGGAGCACAATAAAAAAATAAATAAATAAACTGCAATTTAACAGTCTGTGCTGGATCAAGTGCTATTCTACACACTGCTGATTAATGAGCGCGGAAGCCATTTTGTTTCGCAGTGTGATAATATAATGTGATAATTACAACTAGGACTATTCATGCAGTAATATACCGGCGATACACGAGACTCCTATTAGATTTATTTCAACACTCGCAAAAGCTTCTCATTCATACTGTGTATCATCGTATTAGAGTTTTTATTTTTCTATTTTTATTTAAATCGTCTCTTGCTTTTATCACAACAGGAAAGAAAAACACCATATTGCTTTTTTCAGTCAGTATTTTCTATCACTGATTTTTTTTTTTTCAAGTTTAAAAGCGAGTGTTTGTGTTTAGACGTTATTGAAAAACCCCGCCTCGGACGCTTCTACTCAAGAAAGAAATCTCGGAGGCGTAAACGACGCGCAGGTGATTTTAATAAACATGAGCATGTGCGTAAACTGACTCTGAATACCAGGAACTTTCCTAATGTAAATATTGGACTTAATTTGCTTTAGACATGTTTTGTAAAAGTGAACGTTTTATTTAACTGTGACGTTTATTCTGTGTATCACACCTTCAGACACAGCGTGTGTTCCTGTGTTTTAAATTTTCTGAATATTTATCAAAAAGCGAGATAAAATTTAAAATATCTTCACTTGCAGGAAAAACACCGCCATTGTCTTTGGTATTCTGTCATCTATTGTCTGCCTTGTTCTCTCTCTCTCCCTCTCTCTTTCTCTCTCTCTCTCTCTCTCTCCCCGACTCTCCGACTCTCCCAAACCTCTGAAGTCATTACTGTGTGTGTGTGTGTGTGTGTGTGTGTGTGTGTGTAACCCTGCGGTTATACGGATAATGAATTCTGTCTAGTTGCCTCCACACCTAGCTCCCTATCCCCTTATAAAAATGTGAAGAGGTGTGTGCTTGTGTGTGTGTGTGTGTGTGTGTGTGTGAGTGTGTCAGAGAGAGACAGAGAGTGTGTGTGTGTGTGTGTGTGTGTGTGTCGGTCAGTGCACTGGATGTGAACAAAACCATACACAGTAATATTAGAGAATAGAAACCTGTTCATTTGCACAATAACACACCTTGAATATTGTGATATTCACCAAAGGTTCTGTTGAATCCTGGACTCTGATTGGTCAGAAGAGAAGGTGTTGATTAGTTTTCTGTAACAGCAGCTCTGACAGTAGTGCAGCTGCAAATCACAGGTTTCTATTAATTAATGCGCTTGTTCTGATTCTAATGCGTAAGCGAGGACAGAAAATCATTTCACCGACGTTCCACAACGGATAAAAGAGTTTGGCATAAAACACTCGGGGTCGTGCTGTTAAAGGAAAATAATCAACGACTACGCGGTAACAGTGGCTCCACTTCATCACCGCACCTCGTCATTCTGATATAACGATGAGGAAGTGATTAGCGCAGGTTTAATTACGGCTCGTAAACCTGAACGATGAGATTTTACGATTTGGGAAGCAGTTTAAAATGACTTTAAAATAATATTACATCTTTATGGCGGCCATCTTGCTTCTGTTCTCTCTCTCTCTCTCTCTCTCTCTCTCTCTCGCTTTCTGTCTCTCTCTCTCGGTTAGCTAGCTGTAACCATGGGAACGACTTATGATTAGTCGGTTTATAGAAGTTGTTTGTATAGAAACAGACGTCTTGCTTGTTGTTTTCTTGTTGCTGTTGTCTAGGGAACGGAATTATGGGATGTGCTTCTCTGAAGGAGTCACATGACACACGCTTTCAGCCACTGACCTCCTCCAGAATTGTAACTCTGTGTCAAGCAACTGAATGCTGATTGGTTGAGGCGAGGAGGCGTGTCCGGGATTGTTTTTATGTGACATTGTGATAAGACGTGACGTGACGTAACGACGTGACGTTGTCATGGGAGGACGTGGTGATGAGGCGTTGTGATGATGTGACATGACATCGTAGTGTGATGCGGTGATGAGGCGCTGTGACGTGGTGTTGTAATAAAAGATGACATTGTCTCTTTCTCCCTCTTTATTGCTTTCTCTCGTTCTCTCTCCCTCTCTTTCTCTTTCTCTCTTAGATTCTTTCCCTCCCTCTCTCTCTCTCCCTGAGTCTCTCACTCCCTCAGTCTCTACCTCAATCTCTCTCTCTCTCTCTCTCTCAGATTCTTTCCCTCCCTCTGTCTCTCCCTCAGTCTCTACCTCAGTCTCTCTCTCTCTCTCTCTCTCTCTCTCAGATTCTTTCCCTCCCTCTGTCTCTCCCTCAGTCTCTACCTCAATCTCTCTCTCTCTCTCTCTCTCTCTCAGATTCTTTCCCTCCCTCTGTCTCTCCCTCAGTCTCTACCTCAATCTCTCTCTCTCTCTCTCTCTCTCTCAGATTCTTTCCCTCCCTCTGTCTCTCCCTGAGTCTCTCTCTCTCTTTTCCTCTCCCTCTTTCTGTCACTCTCTTTCTCTCTCATATTCTTTCCCTCCCTCTGTCTCTCCCTCAGTCTCTACCTCTGTCTCTCTCTCACTCTCTCTCTCTCTCTCTCTCTCTCTTCTCCCTCAGATTCTTTCTCTCCCTCTATCTTTCCCTGAGTCTTTCTCTCTGTTTCTCTCTCTCGCTCAGATTCTTTCCCTCCCTCAGTCTCTACATCAGTCTCTCTCTGTCTCTCTCTCTCAGATTCTTTCCACCCCTCTATCTCTCCCTGACTCTCTCTCTATCTCTCTCTCCATCTCTCTCTCCCTCAGTCTCTCTCTCTGTATCTCTCTTTCCCCCTCTCCGTCTCTCTCTCTCTCTCTCTCTCTCTCCCCGTGTGTTGGGGTTTTCTTTGGCAGGCTCAGGCCGTGGCTCATTAAGTCTGAAAGAATGCACCACATTAATTAATGATATGTAAGTATCTTTCACTGGGCCTCATTTGCATATTGAGAGAGATTTGCGGAATCTGTGGAGTGATATATTTTAATTAGGGATTAATTAAAAATAATGGCAATTTCGTTTAGCTTGGCAGGAAAACCTCTCTAAACATGGCGGGGCGGATCTCTCTCTCTCTCTCTCTCTCTCCATATCTCTCTCTCCATCTCTCTCTCTCCATCTCTCTCTCATCTCTCTCCATCTCTCTCTCTCCATATCTCTCTCTCTCATCTCTCTCTTTCTCCCTTTCTCTTTCTTTCCTCTCCGTTCTCATTCTTTCTTCTCATCCTTTTTTCTTTGTCTCAAATTACTTATCCTTCCTTCGTCTGCTCCTTCCATCTTCATTTTTTTCCTTTCTGTTTAACGCTCATGTCCGTGTCCATAATTATGCTAATTAAATCACTGGGGGCTATCTGTCCCATAAGCCCCGCCCACTCTTCATTTGCATAAGCAATGACCTGCAGTGATACTCCGCCCCCTCCTTCACTTCATCAAAGCAACGGTTTGGAACGTTTTTAAAAAAATCATTACAGAGTTATAATGTTATAATGCGGCGCTCTAATGAGGAAATAATGACGTGCGCCATCGCCGCAGGGCTCTAACGCAGCGTGTGTGTGTGTGTGTGTGTGTTTGCATGTGTTTTCACGCTTTTTAAGACTCGTGTTGCGACGTTTCATCTGGAAATCGTCCTGCCCTCCCTCCGCATGAACGCATGTCCACGCCCCCCTCACAGCTGTTCTCTCGGGTAACTCCTGTTTCTATTAGCAACAGCAGATTGGGTTTGCGTGAATTCTCGTTTCTGTACGTTAGAAGGTGCAAAGATTGAGAAAAAACATCAACAACAACAAAAAAAAAACACCTGACGCTATTTTTGCACTCTCGTAAAGTGATCAGACGTACAAGAAAATAAAAATCGGACGTCCAATCCCGATCACTGCTTAGTAGATTTTTAATAAACAGAAAAAATGCTTTACATCGCTGAAAAAATTTAACGTTATAAATTACAAAAAAAAACTGTGACTGGTGCGTTACATAGCTAGCTTAGCTACTGCTGGTCATGTACATTGCAGTACATTATGCTAGCTAGCTGTAACCATGGGAACCACTTCTGTTCAATTACCAGCTTGGGTGTTTATCGAAGTATCACCCATCTGTCAGGGAGAAACAGACGTCTTACTTGTTCCCTTTTTGTTGCTGTTGCCTTGTGAACGGAATTATGGGATGGGCTTCTCTGAAAGGGTCACATGACTTTCAGCGGCGGTTTGTGGGATAAACGGGACGCAGAGAGATGCACTGACGCCTCAAACCGGGTTCAAGCGAATGCTGATTGGGTGAGGCGATTAGGCGTGTTGAGGAGATGTGAGGAGATGTTGTGATGTGACATTTTAATGTGAAGAGGCTGTGATGAAACTCTGTGATGTAAGTTTATGTCATGGCGTTGTGGCTAGTTTATGATGAGACGAGACGTTGATGTGACGTGTGATGAGACACAAGATGTGACGTGTGACGAGGCGTTGTGATGAGATGTGGTGAAAAGTAACATTGTGATGAGACGCTGTGATGAGACGTGGTGAGACGTGATATTGTGACGAGGCGTTGTGATGAGACGTGATGAGACATGACTTTATGACGAGGCGTAGTGATGAGACGTGGTGAAAAGTAACATTGTGATGAGACGCTGTGATGAGACGTGGTGAGACGTGATATTGTGATGAGGCGTTGTGATGAGACGTGGTGAGACGTGACATTGTGACGAGGCGTTGTGATGAGACGTGGTGAGACATGACTTTATGACGAGGCGTAGTGATGAGACGTGGTGAAAAGTAACATTGTGATGAGACGCTGTGATGAGACGTGGTGAGAAGTGACATTGTGACAAGGCTTTGTGATGAGACGTGGTGAGACGTGATATTGTGACGAGGCGTTGTGATGAGATGTGGTGAGACATGACTTTATGACGAGGCGTTGTGATGAGACGTTGTGAAAAGTAACATTGTGATGAGACGCTGTGATGAGATGTGGTGAGACGTGATATTGTGACGAGGCGTTGTGATGAGATGTGGTGAGACATGACTTTATGACGAGGCGTTGTGATGAGACGTTGTGAAAAGTAACATTGTGATGAGACGCTGTGATGAGACGTGGTGAGACGTGATATTGTAACGAGGCGTTGTGATGAGACGTGGTGAGACGTGACATTGTGACAAGGCGTTGTGATGAGACGTGGTGAGACATGACTTTATGACGAGGCTTTGTGATGAGATGTGGTGAAAAGTAACATTGTGATGAGACGCTGTGATGAGACGTGGTGAGACGTGATATTGTGACGAGGCGTTGTGATGAGACGTGATATTGTGACAAGGCGTTGTGATGAGACGTGGTGAGACATGACTTTATGACGAGGCTTTGTGATGAGACGTGGTGAAAAGTAACATTGTGATGAGACGCTGTGATGAGACGTGGTGAGACGTGATATTGTGACGAGGCGTTGTGATGAGACGTGGTGAGACGTGACATTGTGACGAGGCGTTGTGATGAGACGTGGTGAGACATGACTTTATGACGAGGTGTAGTGATGAGACGTGGTGAAAAGTAACATTGTGACGAGGCTTTGTGATGAGACGTGGTGAGATGTGACTTTATGACAAGGCTTTGTGATGAGACGTGGTGAGATGTGACATTGTGATGAGGCATAGTGATGAGACGTGGTGAGACGTGACATTGTGACGAGGCTTTGTGATGAGACGTGGTGAGACGTGACATTGTGACGAGGCTTTGTGATGAGACATGGTGAGAAGTAACACTGTGACGAGGCTTTGTGATGAGACGTGGTGATCTTACATTGTGACATGACGTTATGACGTGGTGTTGTGATGAGGCATTGTGCAAGTTCTCCTTCATGTCACAACACCTTGTCACCATGTCACTGCACAACGTCACGTCTTGTTGTGTCTTGTCTCTCTCTGTCTCACTCTCTTCTCTCTTTCTCTGTCTCTCTCTCGCTCTCGCTCTGTGTGGTTATTATTCTGTTATTATTCCCTCAGTGCTGCTGGATGAGACCTGTCATTTTTAGCCTCTGTGGGAGATTTGATGGGAGAGATGTCCCTCACACACACACACACACACACACACACATACACACACACACACACACACATACACACACACGTTCATCTCCCCCTTCCCCCCATCAGAACGAGTGCGTCTCCCTCCTCCACCCCCCCAGACAATCTCTCCTCTCCTCCCGGCTCTTAATGAGAGTCTGTTTAATTATTTCAGCAGGCGGACCCGTTTCGGCCTTGGCTGTGATTTGGGACGTGAGCGCCGTGCTGATGGAGGACGGATCAATAATTCAGGCCTCGCTCTCGATGCTTTAGTGTTAAAAGGCTGTGCGGCTGAAGGCCGGAGGCTACGGGGCTTTAAAATGGAGTGGAGAGGAGAAGAAAAAAAAATATATAATAAACCCGAGAGAAGAGCACAAATATTCCCCAGCCTTCGTTTCATCAGTTGTAAAAAAAAAAACAACACCAAAAATATTTTCCAGTTTATATTTTCCTTTTCTCGGATAATCTCTGTTCTTCACATATCTGTAATTTAACACTGCGACAAATCCATAGTTGAGTGTGTGTGTGTGTGTGTGTGAGAGAGAGAACGAGAGAAATCTTCATATGTAACGGAATATCCTGAATATTTATCTGAACATCCTGTTCACACGCTTGCGTCCGTGTGCAGATTGTTTTACACGCCAATGTCGTGCCCTTGAACGTGACGTTATTAGCGTGTTTGTCACGTCCGGCTTTTGTTTCTTCGCAGCAAGTTAAAAAACACGACACGAATAAACATTGAGTTTGATTTAAAGGTGTGGTAAGTCATTTTTTAAAAGTGACCTGGAATTCTAGACCTGGAGTAATCAAATAAGTTGAAAGCTAGCTTGTCTTCCGTTCACGTTAGCAGGAAACGAGTCGCTTGTAGCCGTGTAGCGAAAGTGAGTTTGTTTTAAAGGTGCGGTATGTTATTTTTTTTTTTAAAAATGTTTCTAAACCATATCATTTCAAAGCTTCCTTACTTTTTCGTTCAGTCATTTGTCTTCTTTGGCTTCTTGTTGCTTGTGGGCGTGGCATCGTGTCCGATTTGTGAGAAACACAAATTAGTAGCTATATATCACGCCTAAAGCTAACTAGTTAAACTCAAATTAAATATCGCACTAATCAGTGTGAAAATCGCATCAGTTATGTGATTTGCGTGTTATGTGCTCGGCTTCGTGCTAGCGTTGTTCTCGGATTAGACTAACAAAGCAAGCTAACTGTACTAGCTACATACTCGTCAGAGTCAACAACGATCTCTGCTACTTTCTTCCAAGCGTCTTCATAACGTTTCTATACGCATTTCGTATATGACAGGATAAGATTAAACCATTTGATATGTTTTTTTTTATAAACGATAAACGACAAATGATCGCAGGTACAAACTAAAATTGCGAGTGAGCAACTTTGAAACGTCGGAATGGTTTGAGACAATAGTTTGGATTCATCGTTTTATTTGCATCATACCTAATTTGCATAGAATTGAGAAAATCTCAGTTCAAATATCATTTTGTCGCTGAAATCACGTCTGTGCGTTGTGAACGTACGTACAAAACGAACGATCACCACCCGCTTTCGCTCGCTAACGTAAACATAATGTTAACTTGCTAATTTATTCGTTTCATGCTTCCGTTTACATTTAATTTTTGGCCTAGAAGTAAGCTCCGCCTCCAGACACAACATTCCTTAAAAGGCAACTATGATGAGACGTAGATAGTTTGACCTCTTCAGAGTGGGCGGGGCCTATTGATGCGAAAGATAAAGGCTTGTCAGCAGCAGAGGGCACTAAAATTCACACACTTCACCTTTAATCTGGAATTAGTTTGTTCATGATGTTACAAATTTACTGCGTCGTACCTAATTTGCATAGAATTGAGAAAAATCTCAGTTCAGATGTCATTTCGTTGCTGAAACTGCAGCTCGTT
>NC_069730.1:20044060-20091560 GCF_027358585.1 Pangasianodon hypophthalmus | reverse complement strand
TTTATCGACCGAGTTACTGAGTTACTGTTAGCGCTCTTGATTATTTTCCTATAACAGCACGTCCCCAAGTGTTTTATTTCTCTTATACGGCACTCTTTTTTCTCGCTCTCGGAGTTATATAAAAAAAAAACACAGCTTGACGTATTTTGTTACCGAGAAACCGCAAAGAAGCGTAAACTCCTCTGACATTGGAGACTCCTTCCATAAATGTTAACTAAATAAACGCTTACCTACTTTAGGAAAACTTCAACAAATTTTTATTCCGTATATTTTTTTGTGGAGCGATACGGATACGCCGTAGAAGTCCCCGTGAAGGAGCCGTTACTATGGAAACAATAACGTCAGTGCTGCAGTTCTACAAAATTAATCAACAGCTTCTGACCAATCACGATCCAGAATGGTGCGAAGTCTCAATATAGCATTTTTTCGTCAGCCTTCCAGGCTCAGTTAGCGATTTATTACGTAAGATATTACACAAAAAAAGACAAGTTTATCATTTGTTACTGTCTCTTTCTCTTGTTTTTTGTCTGTTTTTCCTACTATGTGTTTGTCTGTTAGCGTTTAAGACAATTCGCGTTAAGCTAATTAAAGCTAGCTATAATGCTGGAATAGGCTGTTTATCCGTATACGTTTTTTTTCTGTTTATTATCTTCCTGTGTTACACTTTCGGCTCATTTATCGTGGAGCTAATACACATTTTGTTTTGTTTTTTAAATAGACTTATAAGCTAACTTTAGCTAACTGTACCTCTTCTATAATTAACTGAGGTAGCAGTTTGAATTAAAATACCAGCAAAAAAAAAAAAAAAACGAAGCGAGTGGAAGATTTCCGGAATGTTGCGAGCCTCAAGGACAGACGGTAAGTGACCCCCCGCTACCTCCTCTAATGGGTTCGGGTATAAATGACCTTCCCGGCTGTGTTTTTGTCTCCTGATTGACAGCAGGAGTTCCTCTGACCCACATTTGCATCTGTTGCGATGACCTACATACACCGCCGTCGACGAGTGATTGAAGCGGCGTCAACCTCGAACCTGCGATTTTCTCTCACGCGCCGAAGAGTCATTATTATTATTTTTTTCTTCAGCAGGCTGTATGAAAGCCGAGCGCCGGTCCGCGGGAGGTTTTTCTCCTCACGCCGGGGGGTCGAGTTTAGGAACCGCGCTAATGTTGCTAATTAGTGAGATTAGCCTGAGCGCTAATCCTCAGAGCACAATAATGAGCCTCTGAAAATGGAGGATTTTCCACAAATTCACTCACAAACACGTTTTATTTGGCATTTTTCTGTCTTTTTTCTTTTTTCTTTTTTCTGTATTTCTTATACCTCCACAAATATTCCCTTCCATCCATCCATCCGTCCATTTCCGTCTATCTATCTATCTATCTATCTATCTGTCCATCTATCTATCTATCTACCTATCTATCTATCTATCTATCTATCTATCATTATGTCTTGCCTGTTTAAATTACTCAGGTCTGATTGGAGCTTTTATAAAATTAAAATTAATTGAAAAATGATTAAAAATGATTTTAGAAGCTCAGTGTGTAAATGTAACTTCTGCGTAAACTCTGACATCCTTTGAAACTTTCGTTGATGCTTCGACACTATTTTAGCGCTCTACTTTCCTTATATGGACGCTGTTTCCTGTTCTTGTTTCTCGTTAGTTTATTAGTGACACCTGTAGCGTGTTACCTGTTATAACGACGCTGTCCGTTTAAACTCTTGCGTTTCTCCTCTTCCTGCTGTTTATTGAGTAGAGAGTCAGAATGTAAAGACGAAGCTTTCGAACACTTAATAAAGAAACTAATACAGAAAAAAAAAAACACACGAACAGCGTAAAACTATTCGACCTGTTTGGAGCTTTGATGTGAAATTATTTAAAGTATAAACCGACAGTTAGCTTCTTGTCGGTTGTGTCGTAGTGGTGTTTTTTTTTTTTAATAAAAGCAACCAAAAAAAGACAAACCAGTAAGAAGAGCGTTGTTGGTTTGTTGATGTTTTTATTTATGTGTTTATTTTTAATTTAACGGATTTAAGCGGTACACGCCGGGCCTCGGGGTGTGGCGTTTGGCCTAATCCTCCTTTGATCTGTACATAACTCTGATTAAACACTAACACACACACACACACACTCTCTCTCTCACACTCACATACACACACACACACACACACACACACTGCAGGCCAACAGCCGTGAGCGGGGAAGTTATTTTGAGATTTAAAAATGTATCCTCGGTTGCCAGAAATCGGTTTTTATTTAGTTTTTCAGCAGCGAAACAAACGTCAGTCATCCGTGTGTGTGTGTGTGTGTGTGAGAGAGAGAGAGAGAGAGTGTGTGTGTGTGTGTGTGAGAGTGTGTGTGTGTTTTAGAGAGTGTTCTAAATTAGTTGTTTTAAAAAAAACATAAAAAGAAACCTTAAAGATAAGTCTGTTTAGTCCAAGAGATTTTTTTAATTTTATTTTTAAATTTCATCAAGTTAATAAACACTAATCCGACATTCTGGCAAGATTTTAGACAAATTCTACTACAAGATTTCTTTATTTATCATATATATTTATTTATCAGATATAAATACAAAAACCGAGTGTTTTTATTGTTCAGTTCTTTTGGTTCTTTCGAGGTCGTAAAGTAGAGCTGTGAGTGTTTATGACCTCAGTGACCCCGGTGTCATACGCAGCCTTTTCAGAGATAAACACTACGGGCGATTGTCGTGTGTGTGTGTGTGTGTGTGTGTGTGTGTGTGAGTATGTGTGTGTGTATGTGGCCATATGGTGTGTGTCCTTGTGTTGTAGCTTAAGGGTGAAGTTTCCCAGCCGACAGACGAGCAGTTACTGCGCTCTGCGATTTATTCACACTAACTTCATCCTTCAGACCAGAGTAACGACAACAAACACCACAAACACCACCGTTACCACCATAAACACCACCATAAATACCACAAACACCACCGTTAACACCCCCAAAAACACCACCGTTAACACCCCCAAAAACACCACCGTTAACACCACCATAAATACCACAAACACCACCGTTAACACCCCCAAAGACACCACCGTTACCACCACCACAAACACCACCATTACCACCCCAAACACCACCACAAACACCACCTTAAATACCACAAACACCACCATTACCACCCCAAACACCACCACAAACACCACCTTAAATACCACAAACACCACCATTACCACCCCAAACACCACCATAAACACCACCATAAACACCGCTACCACAGCCAAATTCCTTTTGCATCCTGATAGTGTTGTTTATTTCTACTTGAACTTCAGCAAAACAAAAAGAATAGAAATATTATACAAATATTACGCATTATATTCTTGCAAATGTTTGTTCATTTATTTATTTAGTGGCCATGCGCTGCGTGACGAAGTCCTCCTGTGTGTAAAAAAAATGAAGTTTGTAAACTAATTATTCCTCATTATCGTCACATTAATATTGTCATAATCAATTAAACAATTAGTTAAAGGTGAGAGCTGTTATAATTAATTAATTAAGTAAAATTTCAAGAATCATAAAGACGATTAGAAAAGAAAAGTGAATTTGTACAGAAAAAAACAACAAAAAAACCAATTACGTCATATATTTATATATATATATGTGTTGTTTATTTGTTTGATTATTTATTTATTAATTAATGGTCAGCACTCGTCAGGATAAAATCTTTCTGCATTTAAAAAAAAATGGATAATTAAATCAGTTTATAAAAGAAAAAACATTCGGAATGGAAATTGTTTTCTAATAAAGTAATTAATTAAAAAATATTAGTTTCTCACTTAATTCAATAAAATCTCAATAAAATGAAAAAAAAAAATATTTATTTGTTTATTTATTTAGGTCATGTGAAAATGCTCATCAGGATAAATATTTTATTAAAAAAAGTATAATAAAGTGAGTTTGTAGACTAATTATTCCTTATAATCATCACATTAACATCATCAGCACGTTTTTATTAAAATATTTACAATAAAATATTGCGATGTATCACACACACACATTCTTTAGCAAATGGGACAGGAAATAAAAAAAAAAACTAATTAAACGTGTTAGCTTTAGCGTCTAAATCCACTTCCTCAAGGAAAAAAAAAAAATTAAATAAAAAAAAAAGAAATAAAACTGTGCCGCCTCGCTCGCCGGCCCCCTTCTGTCTTCCTCCAGATGTGGTTTAATCTACTGCGACTCGGCTAATTATGGTAATTAAGGATTAATTACCGTTAATTACTTGCACATGAACTCGTCAGCAGTCAGAGAGCGGCGCTTTGTGAAGTGTGTCACGTCTTTAAACACGTCACGGCGACCCGGAGGAGGATTAACACGGCCGCTCGGTCACGGAGTGTGACCCTCGACACGGCCGAGATCGGGACAGAGCCGTCAATCTTACACACAATCACACCCCTGAGTGATACACACACACACACACACACACACACACACACACCTGCCGTTACTGTGCGTAAATGGCTCATACTTAATATCATTTACACCACAGTGCTGTCGAATTCTGCGTTCTGATTGGTCAGAAGGTTGTTGATTTTAAACACATCACAGGTTCATATCAATGTGCTCGTTCTAATACGTTATCGTTTCTATAGCAACACCTCGTTCACAGGGACTCGCTGAACTTTTTTTAAAAATGGATTTAAAAAAATATATATATATATTTTTATTTAACAGTTATGGAAGGAGTCTCCAGTGTCAGCGGTTAGTTGTTTTCGACATCTTCCGCACAAAGGAGTTTACGCGTTGTGGTTTGTGTTTGTTTCTATAGCAACACCTCGTTCACAGGGACTCGCTGAACTTTTTAAAAAACTATATATATATATTTATTTGTTGATCTGTGACGAATCGTTTATTTAAGATTTATGGAAGGAGTCTCCAGTGTCAGCGGTTAGTTTTTTCCGACATCTTCAGCACAAAGGAGTTTCCGCTTTGCGGTTTGTGTTTGTTGAGAAAAATAAAGAGATGCTGGTGAAGGAACGACTGTTTATAGCTGCTATAACGTAAGCGAGAAGAGGAACTAACCTGTTTATGTAACTAGAAACGGATAAAAAGTATGACGTCATTTTTTTAATAAGTAGAAAATTATAATCAGTGGAATAAGAGGAATAAAACACTTGCAGATGCTATTAAACAATCAGCTTCTGGGTTCTAACAGTGACTCCGCCTTAGTCGATATTTTAATATATTTTACGTACGCATAGCCATTTTAGCGTAAGTGCTCTCGGTTGCCATGGAAGCACCGATTTGTGTCAGTTATATTAAAATAGTAAAATATAGTGCTAGTGTTTGATGTTAGTGAACGGATCAGATGACACCAGGTTAGATTAGACTTTCGGATGTTTTTGCTGATTATTTTTCTCTACGTTTAATTATCTCATTAGCCGTATTTCTAGCGTAATTTCATAATCCGTTTTAGCGAACTCTGCAGTGTGTCACGAGTCGGGACTCTGTTTATTTCTGCGAGCTCGCCGTCGATGTATGGAACACACCGGATTTAGATTCCCCGAAGTCGCATTATTGCTGGCGCCACACACTCGCTCGCACACACACACACACTCGCACACACACACACACACACGGCGGGGAAGAAATGATGGCGCGCCGGCCGGATTAGATTAGTAAGATTCAGTATGAGCTGAGCGGGAAGAAGCAAAGCGTGCATAATTAATTCTGACCGTGATCACTGTCACTGTCTCAGAGGAATCATTTCCCATCTTTAAGAGCCGAACACAAACACACACACACACGCACGCACACACACACACTCGCACATACACACACACACGACTTATCGCTTATTCACGGAAACACAGAGAGAGGTCATACGTTATTCATTCCGATTTTGCTGTCCTGTTAATCACTCAGGTCTTCGTGTCAGGTTAAACAGCGTGTTATCTGGAGGCGAGCAGTAAAACACACACACACACACACACACACACGTTTTATTGACGTGAATATAAATATCGCACGTCCTCTCCATCTGCGCTTTGCGTTTGTGACGAGTTTCTGCTGCTCGGTGCATCGTGATTTAGGAAAATTCTCAAACCGACGAAGCGTGAGGTGAAACAGATCAGAACGGAGAGAAAGTTAAAAAAAGACACGATGGAAGAAACGAGGACTTTGATCATCTACAGTGAAAAAAATATTCCATAGCGAGTGAAAATATCTTGCATGTGGACAAATTAATCCAATATTTCTTATTATTAAATATTATAAATCAAATATAAACAAAAACCAACAAGCAAATAATATATATCTATGTTACACAAGTTAAAAAGTATATTTTCTTTCTTTTTTTCTTAATTTAAAAAGAATCTCCCAGTATGTGCTGGAAGATTCGACAAAAATATCAGATCGCGATCCTCAAATGGATTCGTACGAGACGCCGTCCGCGTCCTGATACGCTGTTTACGTAAACAAAACAACAACACGGTCGTACAGCATTTACAAAAAAAAACTGTTTATTGATACTTTATTTAATATCTAAAAAAAATTATTTTATCTAAAAAAATAACAAGACATTAATTAATAAAAAAAATCAATCAATAAAAATAACACTGAAAAAATCTGTAAAAATTCACACTAACTTCAGACAACAAACACCATTAACACTACAAACACCACCGTAAACACCACCATTAACACTACAAACACCACCGTAAACACCACCATTAACACTACAAACACCACAATAAACACCACCATTAACACCCCAAACACCAACGTAAACACTACAAACACCACCATTAACACTACAAACACCAACGTAAACACCACCATTAACACTACAAACACCAACGTAAACACCACCATTAACACCCCAAACACCACCATTAACACTACAAACACCACCATTAACACCACCATTAACACTATAAACACCACCATTAACACTATAAACACCACCATTAACACCACCATTAACACTATAAACACCACCATTAACACTATAAACACCACCTTAAACACCACCATTAACACTACAAACACCACAATAAACACCACCAAACACAAAGTTATTTTATCTAAAAAATTAACAAGACACTTATTTATTAAATGAAAAAAAAAATCAATCACTAAAAAATAAACACTGAAAAAAAATCTGTAAAAATTCTAAACCACATCAGCTGCTTCCTGTCTGTTTATTATTAAACAATAGAAACTTTATATAAAAAATAAAAGACACAGTGATCTCAGAAACGCGTGGCTGTACAGTGAATGTTCAGTGGTTTTATGGTGGTTGTACAATGTTTTTTTCTGTTGGTTGTTCAGTGGTTATATGGTGGTTATTCTATGAATGTTCAGTGGTTGTTCAGTATTTTTTAGTGGTTGCTCAGCTGTTGTAAGGTGAATGTTCAGTGGTTGTACAGTGGTTGTGCTGTGAATGTTCAGCAGTTCTTCAGTAGTCATGCAGTATTTTTTTGTGCTTGTTCAGTGGTTATATGGTGGTTGTATGGTGGTTGTTCATGAGTAATATAGTATTTTTTGTGGTTGTTCAGTGAATGTTCAGCAGTTATTCAGTTGCTGTATGGTGGTTGTTCAGCGGTTGTTCAGGAGTTATACAGTATTTGTTGTGCCTGTTCAGTGGTTGTATGGTGGTTGTATGGTGGTTGTTCAGCGGTTGTTCAGGAGTTATACAGTATTTGTTGTGCCTGTTCAGTGGTTGTATGGTGGTTGTATGGTGGTTGTTCAGCGGTTGTTCAGGAGTTATACAGTATTTGTTGTGCCTGTTCAGTGGTTGTATGGTGGTTGTTCAGCGGTTGTTCAGGAGGTATACAGTATTTGTTGTGCTTGTTCAGTGGTTGTATGGTGGTTGTACGGTGGTTGTTCAGTGGTTGTTCAGGGGTTATACAGTATTTGTTGTGCTTGTTCAGTGGTTGTATGGTGGTTGTACGGTGGTTGTTCAGTGGTTGTTCAGGGGTTATACAGTATTTGTTGTGCCTGTTCAGTGGTTGTTGAAACTCTAAACCTGATCAGAGTGTAAAACTCTCCCTGAACTCTACAGATGCTAATAACTGTTATTAGCAATAGCTGCAGGGGTTCGACGCTAATAACTGCAGCACCAGAGACTCCACTTTCAGCCGTGTGCGTGTGTGTGTGTGCGTGTGTGTGTGTGTGTGTGTGTGTGTACAGGCCACCAAAGCTGCTTAATGTGACGGCTGTCAGCTCGACTCCAGCCAGCTGTCAACACCACACACACACACACACACACACACACACACACACACACCAGCCTTCATTCCTTTAATTGACACCTTCCCTTGTGTCTGTCTCACTCTCCGTCTCTCTCACGCCATTCTTCTGTTTCTGTCTCTCTCTCTCCTTCAGTCTGTCTCACTCTCTCTCTTTTCATCCTCACTGTCTGTCTGTCTCTTCTTTTCTCTCTTTCTCTGCTTTGATCTCCCTCTCTCTCTCTTCATATTCTCTTTTTCAGTCGCTCTCTTTATATGTCTCTCTCTCTTCTGTCTCTCTCTCTTCTGTCTCTGGCTTTCTGTGTCTCTCTTTTTATCTGCATTCTTCTCCATTCTTCTCTCATCTTCTTTTCTCTCTCTGTCACTCCATTTTCCTCTTCTTCTTTTCCTTCTTCTTCTTCTTCTGTTTCTCTCTCTTTCTCTCTCTCTCTTTCTCTCTCTCTCCCCTTCAGTCTCTCTATCTGTCTCTTCTTTCTGTCTCAATCTCTTCATTCTCTCCTCTTGTTCTCTATTGCCTAAATATTATTCCTCTCTCTCTCTCTCTCTCTCTGTTTCTCTTCTCTCTCTTTCAGTCACTCTCTTTATATGTCTCTCTCTCTTCTGTCTCTCTTTTCTGTCTCTGGCCTTCTGTGTCTCTCTCTTTATCTGCATTCCTCTCCATTCTTCTCTCATCTTCTTTTCTCTCTCTCTGCCGGTCCATTTTCCTTTTCTTCTTCTGTTTCTCTCACTCTGTCTCACACTCCTTCAGTCTGTCTATCTTTCTCTTCTTTCTCTGCCTCAATCTCTTCAGTCTCTCTTCTTGTTCTCTATTGTCTAATTATTATTCCTCTCTCTCTTTCTCTCTCTCCCTCTGTGTGTCTTCTCTCTCTTTCAGTCGCTCTCTTTATCTCTCTCTTTTGCTCTCTCTGCTGTCTGTCTGTCTCTCTTTTCTGTCTGTGTTTCTCTCTGTTCTTCTGTCTCGTCTTCTTTTCTCTCTCTGTTGCTCCAATTTCCTCCTCTCCTTCTTCTTCTTCTGTTTCTCTCTCTATCTCTCTCTCCCCCCTTTCGTCTGTCTCTCTCTGTCTGTCTCTTCTTTTCTGTCTCTTTCTCTGACTCAATCTACAGTCTATCTTCTTGTTCTCTATTGTCTTATTATTATTCCTCTCTCTCTCTCTCTCTCTCTCTCTCTCTCTCTCTCTCTCTCTTTGTCTTCTCTCTCTTTCAGTCACACTCTTTATCTCTCTCTCTCTATCTGTATTTCTCTCTGTTCTTCTGTCTCATCTTCTTTTCTCTCTCTGTCACTCCATTTTCCTCCTCTTCTTCTTTTTCTTCTTCTCCTTTTTCTTCTGTTTCTCTCTCTCTCCCTCTTTTTCCCCCTTCGGTCTATCTTCTTGTTCTCTATTGTCTTATTATTTCTCTCTCTCTCTCTTGCTCTCTCTTCTGTCTCTCTTTTCTTTCTCTATCCTTCTGAGTCTCTTTCTTTATCTGTATTCCTCTCCATTCTTCTGTCTGCTTCATTTGTCTTCTTCTCCTCCTCCTCCTTCTCTCTGTTTAGGGAACTGAGGAACCTTTTTCCTGAACCATCATCAGAATAATTATCTCCCAGAACCCTGATGATGGAAAAAAGAGTCACTAAAAAAAAAAAAAAAAATCATTTTATGCTATCGTAGCTAGCTATAATTGTTTGCTTGCTTGCTAATAGGCTAATTAGTGACTGCTAGCTAACAACAATATAACATCGATATAACAATAAAAATATAACTTCGATATAATGACAAATGATGTCAGAAGACAGTTTAACGCAGATTTGTCTGTATTTTTATTAAGAATTCCCGACTCAGGTTTGTTCGCAATTCTAAATCGCAGAAATGTCGTAAAGTATCATGATACGATGTTTTCGTCATATCACACACTCCTTCCTACGAGCTGCCTCCCAGATTTATTCCCATACACACTCCTGTCAGAAGGTCATGAGTTCAAGCCCCGGCACTTAACACGCGTCTTCTGCTGTCTGTCTATATAATGACGTGGTCTCGCAGTGCATTATGGGTAATACATGAGATCATAGGATACAGAAAACGCTAAAACATTAAAGCTGAAGTTGCCATGGAGCTGCGTTTGAGACGAAGCCTTGAGTAAAATTTCCACATCGAAGCTATTAAATGATGGAAGTCTTTTTTTTTTTTTTTAATTTATTCGTTTTTTTTTTTTTTATAGTCACATACATCACGCAAAACATGAGGTGTTTCAGCTCCGCTATAAATCCTGCTGCCGTATCTGTCAGTGTCAAGTGCAGTAAAAGTGTGTGTGTGTGTGTGTGTGTGTGTGTGTGTGAGGTTACTGTATCCTCAGCATCACTTTAGGAAGACAAACTTTTCATCGCGGCTGTCAGGGCTTTCTCCGGCGCCTTGTTTGACCGTTCATCTTCTTAATTGTGACGGAGAACTTCAGCATCATTAATTAAACATGCTTTCATTTAAAAGCGCTCGCAGGGAGCCCGTGTGTGTGTGTGTGTGTGTGTGTGTGTGTGTGTGTGGTTAGACTGCCTGAAAACGCATTAGGTATTTACAGTGATGGAGAGCAGAAACGTGACACTTGTTCGGGTTTTAAACGATTTTGCATAAACAGCAGAACAGAAATTCAGGAAAACAGCGATGCAGCAACTAGAAATAATTTAAAATTTTTAATTTTTTTACTTACTGATTGGATACAGTGGCGTTTATCGACTAGGGGCGTAACGATTATGGGGTGTAAATCGATAGTTCATCACGATACGATATGATATGGATTTTCTCCGCCAGCGATACGATAGTTGCAGATACGATTACGATTCGATTCGATTAATTTATCGATATTTTGATATTATGTGCCTAGTTTACACAAGCAGTTACATTTTTAATAACTCACAAATGCAACCAAAATATATAACATGAACATTTAGTTAAACTCTTTGAAAATTGCACACTCTCTATCCCAACTGGGACATTTACAACAACAAACTAACAAAAAAAATTACACCTTATTATTATTATTATTTTAAAAATAAATAATTGGGGAAAAATGAAGTCGCATGAAATCCATCAAGCTTATGACGGCAACAGTCACGGTCTTCCAGTCTTTTGTGCCACAATGTGCAATAGTGCAAATCAACTGAGGTACTCTAGTTGTAGGAAAAAAAATAAATTAAATAAAAAAATACAAAAATAAAACTGGTAAGCTTATCTAACATTTGGTCTGTCACACAACTTCAGATCTAACGGTCAAACAAGTGCTGCAGTGGTCTCTTATTTAAAAAAAATCAACTGATCAACATGTTCACGAGACACTGCGTTCTGCATGGACGATATCAGCTGCGGTGATGCAGGCACAACGTTTTCTGCGTCTGTCTTTTTGCTGCTACAACCGCTTCGCATCGCATTCGCGTTCTTTCTGACACGCAGGCCGACAGTGTGGGGAGTAAACGAAAACGCGTAGACGGACGTTACGTGAGGAATGAGGACGTGGAGAGTGTCAAAAGAAAGGTACCGCATATCGATATTTTACGTGTGGAATCGATGCATCGTATCGTTAGAAATTTAATCGATGCATCGATCCATATCGATGTATCGTTACACCCCTAGTAACGATGCGGCGATTTGGATCGATTTAAGAGCACCAGTCGTGTGTTGTAATTGTAATGAATTACGACAGCAACAATCGTAAATCGATTATTATCGAAAAAGGACAAACAAAAACAACTGCTGAGTAAAAATAATGTTTAAAATGACGTGTAAATGATTTAAGAAGCTACAAAGCGGTATGATTCGCCCGTAATCATCAGGTAGCCTGCACCTGATTCCGAACAAAGTTGGTCACGTAACGATCGGAGGATATGGAATCGTATCGTATCGTCAAATATCGTATCGTATATCGTTTCGCCTAATGAATCAGAATCGTATCGTATCCTATTAGATTCTGTGATATCATAAAATATCAAGGCGGTGTCTGCTAGTCGCTAGCATTATATTATATTATATTATATTATATTATATTATATTATATTATATTATATTATATTATATTATATTATATTATATTATATTATTAAAAGCCTATATTGTGTATACAGTACATTTAGTTTAGACGGGAATTACAGCAGACCTGCAACCAACACGTTCACGTTATATTCTGGAAGTATTTTTAAATGTTCGTTTCTGGAGTGAATTTTTATGTTTGTAATGTTTATAAAAATATACACGTGTACATGAATGAAAAACCCTTCACGTGGTAAAAGTTTGACCTGATAAAATCGTGAAAAAGCAAATAAAAAGGTATTAGACGTCTTCAGTAGGCAGAGTTCAGACGTCAAGCCGAGGTTAGAAAATAACCGAAATTTTAAATAAATAAATAAAAAACACGAACACACACTAATACACTGATTTAGTGAAATATATTTGTTTTTTTTTTTTAAAATAGAGATTTCAAAGAACACTATTAGCAGAAAGAGGTTTTTGTTTTGGCTGTTTTAAATAATTCATCTATAGCGACAAGTTTTTAAACACCTTGTGACACAAATATTGTGTTTTCATTGTTAACTGAGAGTGAAAATTTGTAAACAGTTACAGGAACACTATATAATTTTGGCTATAATAATGTAATATGTAATATTTCATGTAATGAAATAAACACGACTATATAAACTTTAGGCATAAATAAAGTTTCCCGCAGTTTACCCAATGAGAAAACATCAGAGGCTGAAATTCCGCTTTCTTAAAATCCCCATGAAACGGCTTCTTAGCGGTGATCGAGCGGGAGTTTACTTCTTTAACCGATACCACGACTGTTTTGTCTGCGCATTCGTATCGCTTCATAAGATCCAAAATGGAGGACGTGCTAAATCTTGGCTGAGGAGAAACCAGAAATAAAAAAACAACGCGCACATCTCTAAACATTTACACACACACACACACAAACACACTTCATACTCACTCACATATGCATTCAGAGAGAGAGAAAATCATTTATCCATTAATAACGGTTAATGTGGTTCAGTTCAGCTAAACAGCTGCACACACACACACACACACACACACACACTCACACAGAAAGCAGCTGGCAGCATTACGGCCTAATTGATTGCCATGCCATTACCGAATCAAAATAAATAAAGTGCATGGCGTCGGTTTGGGGTAATTAAGCCACGGCGAAGGGAATTGTACGATTATCTGTATTTATTGTATTTACGTAATCCATTTACTCGTTCACTGGAGGATCTCTTTGGAAGACACAAATCATTATTTGCCTCATTAGAGTTCGTCTCCAGATGAGCGTAGCCCTGCTGGATGTTCGGGCAAAAGAACTACACACACTTCATAAAAAACCTGAAACACACACTCGCTTCACACGCGCCGCTTACTCTAAATGAAAAAAAACAGGTTTACGACAAACTCTGATGGACAACTCTGTGTCTTTTGCGGTTTTATAAACGAGGCCCCGAGGCGTAATGCGTTTCCCCGAGATTTAAATAAATGAAATGAAATGAAATTAAGAGTAACTGATGAAGCAGGATGTTCGCTCTCTGGAGAAATCCGAACCCTGACGCTGAACTCTTGACCTGCCGAGTTTTCCCCTTAATCGATGTTCTCGTTCAGAAAAGCTCGGAGAACGTGACCTGGTCTTCTCTCTGTGTTGTTCTCTCCGTTTATTTATGATCAAAAATACAAATTTACAACAAACACCTTAATGAATGTGTTGTCTGTAAATTTAAATCAGATTTTAATTATTTAATTATTGTAATTATTGTAATTGTATGTTATTTTTTTCTTTTTTAAAAGAAAACAATTAGCGACATTTATTTAGCACATAGTTGATCAGGTTAAAGGGTTAAAGGTTTCTCATTACATTATATATTAAATATTTTATATATATATGAAACTATGAACAATTATAAAAATATATCTATAGTACCATAATGTGGTCTATTAATAACTTCTTTTTTATTAGTGGCATAATGATATATAAATAATTGTTTGGGCTTATTACAGTGGTGCTATATTACTTTAATTTATTTATTTAAAAAAAAATTAAATTAGCAATGTTTGTTTTTTTCATTGTATTATCAATTATTAATAGATTTTTCTGTAATATATATAATATAATGTAATATAATGTAATATAATATAACCCATAATATCGGTTAGTTGAGGCTGTATTATTTCAGTTACATTTTTTTTCTTTGTTTTTAATTTTATTTATTTATTAGTATTGTTATTTTTTTAACATTAACAATAACATGAGCTACATTTGTGATCTTCAGGTTTTATGGCTTGAATTGAGGAAGAATTTTGATGTAATCTGAAGCTTTATTAGCTCAATTCAGGATTATTTTAGGAACTGGGTCTATATTATCTTAAACTTGGCTTTGGGTTTTATTTTGCAACATTTTAACAGATTAATTTAGGATTAAACTTAATTTTAGGATTAATTCTTGCATAATTTAGGCTTTGCATCTATCTATTTTAATTTGCTTCATTAAGGATTTGTTTGTTTTGTCTAAATTCAGGCTTAATGTAGTTAATTTCTGGTCTATATTATGATAAACTCGGGTTTTGGTCAATACTCTCTTGATTAATTATACCATTAGCTGGAATAAATACACTTACAGTAGGATTAATTCTGGTATACTTTGGGTTTAAATTATCCTGAACCTGGCTTTCAGGTTTATTTTGTGATGTATAAGATCATTTCAGGGTTAATTTCCCCAGCAGTGGATCTATATGCACATAATTTTGGATTCAATTTTCCTATAATTTGGGCTCTATTAGTTAAATTCAGGATTTTACATAATTTGGATTATATTGTATTATAATCATAGACCTGGTTTTGGGCTTGTTTTGTGATTTATAAGATTATTTGGGGATTAATTGTCACATTAGTCGGGCTATGTTACCTTAATTCAGGATTATTTTAGACACGTTAGGCTCCATTCTCTTAATTCTCTTTCTTTCTTTTTATTTATTTATTTATTTATTTATTGTAAACCGAGATGGTTGATGTCATGGTGGCTGCTGTGATGTGACGTGATGTGAAGTGTAGCGTTAGCTCACTCACACACACACACACACACACACACCGGACGCCGATCGTTTACGAGCTTGTTGCGTCGTATAGCGAAGGTTTTTCTTTGTTACTATCGGAGGAGTGTGTTTCTCTTGTGTTTATTTCCATCTGTAAAGAACGATAGAGACATCTTGTGGGAGATGGAAACAGAGCAGGTCGTGTGTTTCATTTCTGCACTACAGACGGATCACTGTTACGCTTTTGTACACATTTGCGTCGGATTTTTCGGGTTTAATTTCGAGTAAAGTCACACTCGTGATCACGTGAGGTGACAGCGACTTGTCCTCGCTGTTAAACAAGAAGTTAAGAACGTAAAAACAGGAAACGTTTAAACCAAACGAAGCTAATAACAATACATACAGTATTTTGTAGCGATATATTCCACAATAGTACGTAGCGCTGACGGGAATCATTTAAATAAGTACCGATTTCTTACGTTATGTTGGTATTATTTACTCGGAATTATTCGGAAGCTTCGTCGTTACTTTCCTGTGTAGACAGTGAAATAGCGGTTTCTCCACCCGATCTAGTGTTTTATATATTAATGGGAATTTGCCGCAAATAAGTTTGCGTCAACGAAGATTCGCGTTACATTAAATGCAATTCTACTGCAAAATATGCAGCATAAACAAATAAATCATTTTTCTGACAAAAACAAAAAGAGTGATTGAACTTTTAGTTTGCTCCATTAGCAACTGTAGAGCGGGGAATTTGCATCTATAACCAATAGCCTGTGATTTGGGATCCACAGAAATGTAGATAACTTCATGGTCATGTGACCAAAATCATAGTTAGACGTTAGACATGAGCTACAAGCTAATACGTCTAATACGAGAAAAAACATGCTGTGGAAAATAATTTTAAATGCCAAATCAAACGGAAAAAAAAAAAGGAAAACACATCAGGACCGAAGTCGAACTCACAAACTGAACAACTACCGAACTTAATTTTTTAAATTTTTACTTATTTTACTTCCGTCATTGTTGCACAGCGACTGAAACGCTACGACTCTCACAACATCAATGAGTTTTAAAGTTTCTAAAAAGTAAACGTGCGACTGTTCATACGTTTTTATCTTAACCACCAATTATAGCCGCCACACGCAGCGTCTCAGATTTTTATTGGTTCATTTTATAGGACACTAGCGTATTAGCGAATTAGCTATTAATACTATTAATAGTATCTTTAAAAATACTATTAATCAGCACCCCCTACTGGAAATATTTACAACTGCAGAAATGGATATACCTTAAATGATTTAATTATATTTATAAAAATTTAAATATTAGGCTGATTTTGAGAGAAAGAACTCAAAGAACATGTCGGAAAATGCTTTTATCTATTTTAAATGCTCTTCACAATCAAAGACTTATTTATTTATGTATTTATTTAGCTTTTTTTTTTTTTTTTTAATTAGGCTTAAATGGCATTGTATATAAATGTTTTTCAGAAAGAATAAACATAATTATCTGACTTAAATTCCGTCTAAAGCTTGTGCAGGTTAGGACATTTCTTTTTTTTTATTTGTGTGTATTTCTAATTATTTTTCAGTATCAGTTTCTTTTATTAAATACCCACATTGAGTCCACTTTTTTCGCAGTGAACTACATATATATATATATATGTATATATTTTTTAATATTTTTTTTAAACACAGCCAAACGCCGGTTCTGTCTCAGCGTTTCGGTGAAATAATGGATTCTTCTATAATAAAGATCAGTGGAGGAATATTCCGTATGAGTTTTTGATAAATGATGGAATAAAGTCGTTGTAATGTATTGCTGATGTGTGTGGCGAGTCGGTACGTTGGTGAAGAAAAACGAGCTCTGGCAGGAGGTGAGGGCAAATTATTTACCCAAGATTACAGCGTGAAGTGATGAAATGACGGTTTTATTATCTTCACTCCTGCCAGGATCGGTGTTCGAGCTGCGATTTGATCGCGGTGAAGAGCGATTATAATGAAGGCCGTGGATCAGCTCGCATCACTCACGCTGATGTCCCAGTCTCATATTAATGCCATTAAAGTCTCGCGTGTTGGCGTTCTCATCGAGGTTATACATGTATTCATCCATTTTGTATGAGGTTTTAAAATGTTGTGGCTTCTCAGCTTTGATGTCATGAATTATGGTACATGATATGAGGCTGTTCTTTACATATATTTGCATAAAACTCACTGGGTTTGTGGGTTTAAAGGAAAAATCCCTCTTGAACAAAATGTTTGCGTCTTTACTTTTGCACTAAAATGATGCTAATGTAGCTATAAGGGAAGCTTTTACTGTAGAATCCCGTTAAGCGTCATGCTAAATCTAAATCTAAATGATCACACGTGTGTGTATTTATCTACAACGTTGTTCAAAAAAATTTGAAAATGATAACGAAGATAAACAAATTCATCTAGAGACAAATTATCAGTAATAAATATAATAATTTAGATTTAAAAACTGGCGTATGCCAAATTATAACGCTGATAATAAGTTTAAATAAAGACACGCTAGTTGTTTATTATCAATTTCCGAAGTGTTTTATTCCTCTTAGACCACAGCAATTTGCTGAGAGTTTTTTATTTCATAGCCGTTTATAGTTAAAGTTAATAGTTATAGTTAATGTAGTTAAGTTGTGGAATGTCTGCGAAACGAATTAGTTCCTGTTCTCGCTTACGTTATAGCAGCTATAAACAGTCGTTCCCTCACCAGCCTCTCTTTTTTTTTTATCTCTCGAAGTTATTGAGTCAAAAAAAAAATCCCAGCTTTTTGTAATTAGTTACAGAGAAACTACAAATCGTAAACTCGACTCTCACCTCTGACTGTTACAAAGCAATAACACTGGAGACTCCTTCCATAAATGTTAAAAAAAAAAAAAAAACCTTAAAGAAAACTTCACCATAACAGTAATCGCTGTTACTATAGAAACAATGACAATGACGTATTAGAACGAGCACGTTAATATAAACCTGCACTACTGTCAGAGCTGCTGTTATAGAAAATTAATCAACACCTCCTCTTCTGACCAATCACAATCCAGATTCCATCAGCGCTGTGGTGTAATAAACATTTTTTTTTCATGTCTTGTGTTTTGTCTCGTTTTTCTGTTTCTCAGTGTTGAGTATTCGTGGCGCGCAGGATGAGGAGCCTCCCGATCCTCAGCTCATGCGATTGGATAACATGCTCTTAGCGGAGGGCGTGTCCGGACCTGAGAAAGGGGGCGGAGCTTCAGCGGTTGCCGCAGCCGCTGCAGCCGCAGTGGGCGGAACCGGAAACGACAACTCGGTGGAGCATTCGGACTACAGAGCGAAACTGACTCAGATACGACAGATCTACCACACAGAGCTGGAGAAATACGAACAGGTCAGAAAAACATCGCAGACAACAGCGATAACAATAAATAATTACGGTTTAAATTTACGTTAGATTTTAGCAGTAACATTTATTTTTAAATTGTCATCCTTATTATTATTATTATTATTATTATTATTATTATTATTTCAGTGTTACTTCTATTTTAATTAATACAAACAGATAAAATTCAGATTTGTCGATCTTCACGAAATGTTGCGTAGGAGCTCTGTATTTTAACTTACGTAAAGTACGCTGATACAAAGTGTCACTCAAAAATACAAAGAAAGAACAGTCAACATTCCCCCACGATAAAAACAGCATATAAGCAAATCGAAGTATTAATCAGTTGACAGTTGCATAGGTGTTTTGAACCCTCCAATGTTAACTGACCCCCTGTAAGCCCCGCCCCCTTTCTTAATCTCTTGTCTCGTCTTTCTAATTTTCCCGCTTGAAAGATGCACTGCTGCGGCATCCTCGCTTTCTGAGACGGTAAATGTTATTGTTTTCAGTTCATTAACATGAAACAAAATCGTAACATCGTCAAAAACATTATATGTTTGACTTAGCTAACATTTGACACGTATATAGCTAACATCAGGTAACTAGATTTATTAGTAATCCACTGAAATTTTGAGATTAAAAACTGCATTTTTTCAGTTGTATGTGGAAAATATTCTGAAAATTGTAGCCTAAAAAATGAAGCATCAAATCTAACACTTTACAAATAATTAAAATTTTAACGATAATTAGATGTAAACGTGATTAAATAGACTTTTCGCTGTCCTGCTCTGTTTTCGGCGGCGCTCAACGCGTTGAGCAGCAGATCAACAAGAGAAAATATCGTCCATGTGGAAACATTTCATGATTTCTACAAGGAATATTAAACAAGTGATTTGTTAAGAGATTATATCATGTTACTTTATGTGTGTTTGTGTGTGCGGGCGTGTTTTTGTATCCTGGTGGGGACCGAACAAGACTGTTTTGTTCTTGTGAGGACGTTTGGCTGGTCCCTGCTAGAAAAACAGCTGTATTATGCAGCTTATATTTAAAAATAGTAATAATGATAGTAATAAAAGATGTGAAAGTTTTCCTTTTGGTTCCTGAGATTAAGGTTAGGGTTAGACTTAGGTGTAGCGTAGCATTAATTATATCAGTGGAAGGTTCTTACAAGGATAGTAAGACAAGCGTGTGTGTGTGTGTGTGTGTGTGTGTTTAGGCGTGTAACGAGTTTACCACCCACGTGATGAACCTGTTGAGAGAACAGTCTCGTACGCGTCCCATTTCACCCAAAGAGATCGAGCGCATGGTCAACATCATCCATCGCAAATTCAGCTCCATACAGATGCAGCTCAAACAGAGCACGTGCGAAGCCGTCATGATCCTGCGCTCACGCTTCCTCGACGCCAGGTGAGCTCATCACACTCATCACACTCATCACACACACACCTACAAATATCTCAGTCTACACCTGATTTTATTTTAATGAAAATATTCTGCATTTAAAGCTGTATTTCTGTTTGCTGACTTAAGTCTGATATTTATGTGGGGAAAGTTCCTGGTATTCAGAGTCGGTTTATGCCCTTTTTTTAAAGTGGATTTTCCAGGTTTCGCATTCAGATTATTAAAATCACCAGCGTGTTGTTCACGCCTCTGAGGTGTCCAGATTTTTCTCAAGTAGCAGCGTCAAGAGTTTTACAGTAACGTCTAAAGACTTGCAAAGACTCGCCTTTAAACCCGAAAAAAAATCAGGGATAGAAAATACGGACTGAAGAAGGATGTAATTTGATGTGAAATGTGATACGATGTAACGTAAAAGCAAGCATGAAAAAAATTGGAAGAAACCTCTAATACATAATATGATAAACTGAGGAATGAGAAGATTTTGCGAGTGTTGAAATAAATCGAATACGACCTCACAAGCCCCGCCCCCTTTCCCCAATCTCACACATTCATTCTTAATCGCTCGTCTCGTCTCTCTAATTTTTTTCTCATCATCGTATTAGAGTTTTTTCCATTTTTTTTCATGTTTAAATCTTCTCTTGCTTTTATGTTAAAACTAGAGAGGCGAGATGAGAGATTAAGAATGAGTGTGAGGTTGGGGAAAGGGGGCGGGGCTTACAGGAGGGTCAGTTAATATTGGAGGGTTCAGAACACCAATATATTTGCGATACACGAGACTCTTAATAGATTTATTTCAACACTCGCAAAATCTTCTGATCGCCCGTATATTACTGCATGAATAGTTGTAATAGTTGTAACTAGTTGTAAATATCACATTATATTATCACACTGCAAAACAAAATGGCTTCCGCACTCATTAATCAGCAGTGTGTAGAATAGCACTTGATCCAGCACAGACTGTTAATTTGCAGTTTATTTTTAAATTTTTTTATTGTGCTCCAACAGACTTCACAAAGCCGGAGAATACTAAATCGAGGTCATGACATCGTAATGTGGCAAATTTGTTGAATTAATAGAATAAAGCCCGTGTTTGTGTAAATTCGATGCGCTCTGCTGTAAAGAAATCACATCCACAGTGTGAAGGATAAGCTGACCAAGCTACACATCATTTGCTACACTTACTTTAAAAGAAACTTTAAGTTCATTCTTCATTTTATTCAGAAATAATTCCCTCTCTGAGATAAGTGATCTCTCTGATTAAGAAGCGTCTCCTCTGATGTCGTGGACTTGAAAGAGACGATATTATTAATTAATGAATCGTGTCATATTTCTGTTTTTTATATTGTCCTCGAATGAAATGTTTCTAAACTGTCGTTACTCTCTCGTGTCTCTGACAGACGGAAGCGACGGAACTTCAACAAGCAGGCGACAGAGATCCTGAACGAGTATTTTTACTCGCACCTCAGTAACCCGTATCCCAGCGAGGAAGCGAAAGAGGAACTGGCCAAGAAATGTTCCATCACCGTCTCCCAGGTTTATTCTTTATTCCACAGATCTCCTCGTTACAGGATTAAAGACACCTGATGACATCATCACATGCCCTATTAGCATATCAGTAGCTGAAAAAGTCAGTAGCTAATTTAGCAAGTCAGTTTTGTTTTTTTTTCCTGGAAAATATTATCTAGCTACGTTAGCTTGCTAGATTAGCCTTTTTAATTTCAGTTTACGGTTTATTTCGGAGTCGTTATTTCACGTGTTTAACTCATTATGTTTTTTTTTTGACTAGCCTGCTTTGTTTTTATTTTTAAACATAACATTGTTTTACGTTAAGAAAACCACCTTTAATTCTGTTTTTATCTTAAAAAAAACAAACCTTTAAAGATGATACAAATCACGTTATTAAAAAAAGAAGAAATAAAGAAATTATGAAATTCTAGTAATATTAGATTAGCCTAGACTATCTTATTCATTTTTAAATAGCGGCTTTGACCTTTTATTTATTTTAATTTATTTAAATTTTTTTTAAAAAAAGCTAGGCTTGACCTGTATAAAATGTTACACATTTTTGGTATCTGATTTAATGTTAACATTGTTACAGTTATTACAGATGTATTTATTAATTTATTATGAAGAAACATAAATATAAAATATATTTTTTATAAACAGAAGTATAAAAAATAAGAATAAATACATTTTTGTAGACATTTACTAAAAAAAAGCGTCATCCAACAATTTTTTTAATGCGTGTACTGCAAAAAATCGCAAAATACGATCTATACAGCGTGATACATATCATGTAACATAGAGATTTACGTAAATTTAAAACATTAAATATAATATTTTTGCCGTATCGCCCCACCCCTAATGTTATTTCATACACACACACACACACACACAGCACTGTGCAAAAGTCTTGGCACCCTATTTTTTTAGTACAAACTTTGTTATAGATGTTTATTTTCTGACTTCTACATTATTGATTCAGTACAAAAACATTTTAGATTCCAAACATTAGTTTTCCAGCACAAAATGAAATGTTACAGAAAAATGTTTGTATGTCAGTAAAGAAAGCAGCAGATTCCATAAGAGACACTTTTCAGATAAAAACATAATGAAGGCTGCTGGGTTTCGCTGCAGAAATAAGAAGCGAGTCGACAGTCAAAGTCTCCAGAAGAACTGTGGCTGCTTCTGCAAGATGCTCAGTAACACTTCCAGCTCATTTCCTTAGAAAACTGCACACACTGCTCCTCAGATACTGCTTTATTTATTTAAAGTGAAGGATCGTCACATTAAATATTGACTTTGTTTCATTTATTACTGTTTACTGCTCTTTATAGTGTTTTTTTAAATGTCAAAACATTTAATTTCATTATCTTTGAAGGCATCTTTACTCTACAGCATTTCTTTGCATGTGCCTAAGACTTTTGCACAGAACTGTGTATATTATTTTTATCTCTTTATCTAGTAGAGCGTTTAAAGAAACATGTCACAGAGACGTAAAAGGAAAACGCATTTGATGTGTAAAATGTTCGGTGCTGTTCAGGTGTCGAACTGGTTTGGAAACAAGCGGATCAGATACAAGAAAAACATCGGAAAATTCCAGGAGGAAGCGAACATGTACGCCGCCAGAACGGCCGTAAACGCCGCCAGCGCTTCCGCTCAGGGCAGCCAGGCGAACTCGCCCTCCACGCCCAACTCCGCCGGTGAGTCATCACACAATTATTACTCAATTATTACTAATTACAGCTCGTTATGTTTCCCATAACGAGCTAACCGCATGCTGTATTTCATTACACAAACATTTAGAAATGCTCGCGGCTGAATCTAACCTAACATATGCTTGCAGTGCATTATGGGTAATACTCATGAGCACTCATGATGCCACTCATCACCCTGAGGTTGATTATTTTCCTAATAAAAGCACGTCCCTGTGAGGAAGTGTTTCATTCCTCTTATACCACACCAATTACACCATTAAACACCATGTCTTACTTTTTATCCTTTTAAAGTTACATTTAACCCGTCTGTCCTGAAGATGTCGGAAAAAGTTACAGCTTTACCTCTGACTTCTACGAAGCGCTGACACTGGAGACTCCTTCCATACGTAAACATAAACGTCTCATTACTTTAAGAAAACTTCGCCGTATCAACGCAGTATCGAGTCCCCGTGATTGAGCGGTTACTATAGAAACGATAACGTATTAGAAAGAAACGAGAAGTATTAAAAAAAATACGAATAATTTAAAAGTTTACACGTTAAAATTTCTTGGTGTGTTTTTTTTTTTTTTTTAATTAATTTGTGGATTTATTACAACTCTCGTCTTTCCTCCGGTCAGATCTCTCACTTTTTTTTTTTTTTTAAATCATCATTAACTTCGCAGTAATAAATCTCCTTGTGTGTGTGTTAGCGTGTGTGTTAGCGTTTGTGTTAGCGGTAGTAAACAGCGCTTCAGGTAAATGGCCTGCTGTGTCCGGCGTGACCTTTTGTTCGTCATTACGGCTCTGAAAGTGATTAGCGGCTCGTGCGCATTCGATTAGCGCTCTGTGGCTTTTTGTGGACAAATTAAGTTAAAGTCCTGGTCCCTTAAACATCTGGGGATTCGTCCTCCATTAAAGCACAAATAGCGCTCCGTGATTCCTAGCGTGACTCGATTAGCGCTTCCTAAATGACTGAAACACAGACATCCATCACTCTGGAGAGGTTTTTTTTTTTTTCTTGAGAATGTAGTGCTTTTGAATACTAAGCTAATTCATCTTCTCTTACGATAAACATTATCGTAATATATTGAGGCTAGCATCCAAACCGCTGCAATAACACTTTTCTGAAACGCATTTTTAAGTGTTTAAGTGAAGTAAGTGAATCACTCGTTTTTAAATAACAATTTATTTTTTGTTTGTTTTGAGTTAGCAGATCGGAGTTAACCGTACTCGCTTACGCAGCAGCGTTACTGTTAAAATTTTAGTAACTTTTTATTTTTTTACTTTTTTCCCTTTTGACTAACAATGCACAGTATAATTATTATTTTAATTATTTTTAAAAAAAATTTTACTTTCTTTTCTTTCAACTGGTAGTGCAAATATCAACCTATTTATTTATTTATTTATTTATTTATGCATATATATGAGTTTTATTTGGTTAATACTTTACGTAACATTTTATTTTATATTTAAAACAACGCCACCTCACAGAAGTTGTTTATTAATTAAACAACATCTCAGCTTTTTTTATAATAAAATAATAAGTTAATCATTTCATAATTTGCATAATTTTTAACGAAGATTTAAATATTTAAATTAATAAATTGCTAGAACCTGAAATTTTAAATATAGGATGTTAAAAAAACCTCGGACTGAACATGTTCATTTATTTATTTGTTTGTTTGTTTGTTTATTAGTATTTTATTATTATTAATTTATTTGTATTTTTGCCCTTTTTTATGGCATTGCATGTATAGATTTTTTAAAAAAATTTAGTTTATATTTTATTTTTACTTTGTCCTCTTTTGATTATCAGTTCACAATATGTAATTATTTTATTTTATCTTTTACTTTCTTTTGTTTTGACTTGCAGTTCACAGATCGATTTTCTTAGTTATTTGTTCATTAAATGTTATTTATTTATTTTTACTTTTATTAATTTTTACGTTTTTATCATATATTAAAAATATGTAGTTAACTATTTATTTATTTATTTATTTATTTATTTCCTTTAACCAGTGGTGCATATATCAATTTTCTTTCATTTATTTAAATTTTAAAAATACTTTACTTATATTTTACTTTTGACTTTTGTGCATATGACTGTGACTGACATACAAATATAAATGTTTTATATTATTTTATATATTTTATTACATGAAAAATACTAAGCGCGCGTGTGTGTGTGTGTGTGTGTGTGTGTGTGGGTGTGTGTGTGTGTGTGTGTGTTACGGTTGAATGAAGGATATTTAGAATAACTCTGTACGATGATTTCCTTCACGGCTAAACAGTGTCTCTGCTTCAGGGTTTTAAATAAAGCACTTAATATTAATTTTAATATTTAAATATTAATTTTAATAAAATGTTTATTTAGTGTTTAATAAACAGATGGAATGAAGCCGTCTCTCTCTCTCTCTCTCTCTCTCTCTCTCTCTCTGTGTGTCTCTGCTGCACTCAGACCCGAGCATCTTCCAGCTTTTATTGACTAAACTAAAATTTATTTATTTATTTATTTATTAACAGCGAGCTGTGATCTGTCTCACTCCCCTCTCTGCAGCTGCTGCATGAGCACGACACCTGTCTGTCTCACCTGTCTTTCTCCCTCTGTTTTCTCTCTCTCTCTCTCTCTCTCTCTCTCTCCGTCTGTTTCTCTCTCTCAGGTTCTGCTGCGTCTTTTAACATGTCTCACTCCGGCGATTTGTTCATGAGCGTTCAGTCTCTGAACGGGGACTCGTACCCGGCGCCGCAGGTGGGCGCTAACATACAGTCACAGGTAGGGTGTGCACGCTAGGGCGCCAAAACTTTTACCCACCATTCCGGCTGATTTGATGTTTTTTTTTTTTTTTAACAGTCAAAAAAAAAAAGAATCAAAAATTGTAATTAAATGTGGCTTTGCTGAATTGATTACGGCTGATTTGATTTTGATTTGATTTGATTTAATTAAAACTATATAAAGAATTTTTAAAAAATTACCAATAAAGAAAATAAAAATTGTGTTTTGTGCTTTACAAGTGAATTTTTTCCACATAAATCACTTCCTGTGAGTGATTAGCGCCCCCTACAGTGTGTTTGCTTTCTGTGCTGTGTATTTCTGTGGCCTTGCATGTACAGATCTCTTCTAGTCTGTTAATCAGTTTATTTATTTATTTTTATTTTTATTTTATTAAACATTTTTACTCGTAATTGTTTTTTAAATTACTGAAATGTGGAATCTCGAAAATATTAATGTATACAAACATAAACGATTATCGTCGCTTCATGAGTCGGATTTCCACCGACCCCGACTGAAATTATTTATCTTTACTCACATTTAAAAAATATATATATATATAAATTTAATTATTTATATATTCATTTCCACAGTATTGAATAATCTGATTTTACCTTCATGAAATTCCTGGAATTTATCACCGCTCACGATATTATCACAACATTGTTTTTGGTTTTTTTTTAAAATAATAATAACTAAGTTAAAGTTACTTTATGTTACGTTAAGTAAAGCTACCATTTATTTGCATAACTAATTTTTTTTAAAAAAATCAGAACCTTAAATAAAAAGAGAGGTGGAGCTTAAAACTAAAAACGACCGAGCAAAATCTCCAAGCTAAAAAAAAAAAAAAATCTAAAAATAAAATCAAAGATTCTGTCAGTTATTGTGGTGATTATTTTCTGTAAAGACACGTTTATTTTTATTTATATAACGTTTATGGAAGGAGTCTCCAGTGTCAGCGCTTTTGTAAGAGTTTAAGTTACTGAGGAGTTCATGCTTTTTATTTCTAGCTGCTGTAACGTAAGTGAGAACAGGAACTAACTTCTTTTGAATGTTAAACTTAACTATAAATGGATAAAAAGTATCCCATGTCGTTCTTTAATGAATTAAAAATTGTAATCGTTGACAAATTGCTGTGGTGGAAGAGGAATAAAACACTCAGGGGACGTGGCGTTGTAGGAAAATAATCAACGTCAGGGTGGAAACAGTAACTCCGCTTCATCGCTCCACGCCGTCGTTGATTATTTTACTGTAGCAGAACCACACACGCAGTGTTTATGACTCAACTATTGTTACTTTTATACGGACAAAATAAAGAAATAATTATTATTAAGACTGCAATTAAACTACTAATAATTCTGTTCCTGCAAAAAGATTTACACAAGTGACAACAACAACAACAATGAAATTATAAAAATTATAAGTATAAAAGTATTTAATCAGGTATTTTATATATATAAATATTTGTAAGTATATATATATATTTGTAAGTTATTTTTAAATATTGTTTATTTGTATATTATTTAATTAATTAATTAATTAATTAAATATTCATATTTTAAATAATTTTAAAAAATTATGTATTTCTTTTACTTGTTTGTTTATTTTAGTTTATTTTAATTTATATATTATTTTAAAATATTAATGTTTAATTAAATAAATAAATAAATAAATAAATAAATGGAATAATATACAGATAAACAATATTTAAATATTGTTTATATATTGTTTATTTAAATAAGAATTAATGTATTTAATTCATCCAGTATTATTTTGATAATAAAATATAATAAAATAAAAATAAAAATTTTATAATAAATGAAAATTTATTTAAAACAATATTAATCAGATATTACATATATGTGTTTAATTATAATAAATAAAGAAACAAAATAAAAAATAAATACATAAATAAGAAATTAATAAATAATTTAATAATTAAAAATATTTATGTTTAATAAAATAAACAAAAAATAATCAATCAATAAATGAATAAATAGATGGAATAATATACAATATTTAAAACGAATGTATTTAATTCATTCTTCTTCTCATCATCGTCTTCTCCGTTTTCTGTAAAAGGATCGAGTTCAGCTGCTTTCACCTTCATCACTCATCGCTTGTATCCGTGCGCATTACAGCCTCGGCGTTAATGGAATCGCGCTCGCCGTTACGTCTGTCCGCTGTAGACGTGCGGGACGTTAATCTCTGCGGTCGGTCCCGCTGAGCTCGGCGCCGCGCGGATCTCTTCGTCCTTCAGCGTCACGGCGGTTATTTATTTCCCCTCAGTGTTCATAACGTTCCTCAGACATCATATCGACTTCCTCCAGATAAATGGAGCGGAGCGGGAAAAACGGCACGCCGCTTAGCGTCCACGTCTCTGCGTCATATCGACCTGCCGTGACGTTGTCTCCGCCTCCGCCTCCACCTCCACCTCCACCTCCACCACCACCACCTCCACCTCCGCCTCCACCTCCACCTCCACCTCCACCTCCACCACCACCTCGACCTTCACCTCGACCTTCACGTTGCTGATCTCGAAAATGATTCACTCTTCCTGAGCGCTTTTCGATTTCAGAAACATGCAGCGACTTCCACATGCGCTGACTTTCCTTTTGTTTTTTCCTATTGTTGATGTGACCTTTGACCTCTGACATGACCTTCGAGTACTTTCTTTCTTATCTCTTCTAAATGATGTCATCAGCTAATGTTTTCGTTTTAACCAGTTTTAACCTGAATACTACTCAATAGATATTTAAACAAGATACAACCAGAATATAAAGCACTGTGTGCGTGTCGTGCTGCTCTAGTAAAATAATCAACGACGGCGTGGCGTGATGAAGCGGAGTCACAGTTACCACCCGGAAGTTGATTATTTTCCTAAAACGGAACGTCCTGAAGTGTTTTATTCCTCTTACATCGATTACATTTTATTACATATTAAAGAACATGTTTAGTTTTTATCCATTTATAGTTACATGAAATGTAACTATAATGAAACTCACTTTTTTCCCCCTTTCTTGTATTCAATATAAAAAATTTTTTAAATTTAAATAAAACACCCAGAAACGAGAAAAAGCGTAAACTCCTCTGTCCTGAAGATGACAGACAACAGCTTTACCTCTGACACTGGAGACTCCTTCCATAAACGTTAATTAAATAAACATCTCCTGACAGAATACTTTGCCATATCAACGATTAAAATGAGCCGTTGCTATAGAAACGATAACGTAACGTCGTTAAACGAGTGCATTACTATAAACCTGTGATTTGTGGCTGCGCTGCTGTCGGAGCTGCTGTTAGAGAAAATTAATCAACAGCGCTGTTGAAAAAAAGAAGAAAAAGGAAGAAGGTGCGTACGAAAATACTGTTGTTCGTTATATACAGTGTAACGATATCGCGAGTTCAGTCTCGTATCGTCATGACGCAGAACTTCACACTCGACCGTGCGCCATGTCTTAACCTTTTACTCCATTCAGGACCCTGAATAACGTCAGCCGCAGGAATTCCCCGTGCGCGCTTTCGATATTTGTTTTTCTGGACCGAGTCGCGTTCGGTTTTGTTCGTAAATCAGTTCGTAAACAAACGTTCGTGATTCTTCGGTGTGTCGCTGTTGTGGTTGCTGTGCGATGGCCTTTCTGATTCCCAGCAGCCTGTGTGATATCTGCCTGACCTTTTCATTCACAGCACATTCGCAGGTGTTTGCTGTGTGTGTGTGTGTGTGTGTGTGTGTGTGAGACGGGCGTGATGTCTGACCTGCTTTTTGTGTGTGTGTGTGTGTGTGTGTGTGTGTGTGTGTTTCAGGTGGATACACTTCGCCATGTTATCAGTCAGGCAGGAGGATACACTGACGCTCTCGCTGCCACTCAGCTCTACAGTCCACAGGGCATCAACGTAAGACACACACACACTGACACTCATGCACACACACACACACACAAACACGTGCACACACACACACACGCACACACAGTTCTGATTTCCGATTACTCTTTAACTATTTACACGTTACTATTTACCGATAACCAGGTTCACAAATTAGGAGAGATGAAATTTGAGCCAGAAGGCGGATTGGCTCTGTGTGTGTGTGTGTGTGTGTGTGTGTGTGTGTGTGTGTGAAATGTCGTCCCACCCAGGATGTATTCCCGACTCATTCCGAGTGTTCCCGGGATACACTCCGAGTGTATTCCGTATATTTCAGTGTATATCAAAAACAGTGTATACATTAGTATTAGTATTAGTGATTTTAATCTTTATTATTAATGGACTCACTATTTAAGGACACACACACACACACACACACACACACACACACAGACTCACACACACTCACACACACACACGCGCGAGCAGTGGAGGGAGGATGAAGTGTGTGAAATGTGCTCTGACGGTGTGTGTGTGAGCGCCGGTAATCGATCAGACAGTGTAACGTGAGCGCTGAGAACAGATTCGGGACGGCCGTCTACACGCGTTGGTCATATCACACATCTTACATTATAATAACACTGACACACACACACACACACACACACACACACACACACACACACACACACACACACACACACACACACACCCTGCACAGCTGTGACCCTCGTTATCATATTCACCAAAGCGGCTGTTCAGCTACAGAGCGACAGTTACATGTTTAAAAGGAACTGTGTGAGTGCGTGCGCGTGTGGATGTGTGTGTGTGTCGGTGTATGTGTGTGTGCGCGTGTGGATGTGTGTGTGTGTGTATGTGTGTGTGTGTGTGTGTATGTGTGTGTGTGTGTGTGTGTGTACGTGTGTGTGTGTGCGTGTGTGAGTGTGCATGTGTGTGTGTGTGTGTGTGTGTGTGGGTGTACGTGTGTGTGTGTGCGTGTGTGAGTGTGCATGTGTGTGTGTGTGTGTGAGTGTGTATGTGTGTGTGAGTGTGTGTGAGTGTGTGCATGTGTGTGTGTGAGTGTGTGTGAGTGTGCATGTGTGTGGGTGTGTGAGTGTGTGTGAGTGTGTGCATGTGTGTGTGAGTGTGTACATGTGTGTGTGCGTGTGGATGTGTATGTGTGCGTGTGGATGTGTGTGTGTGTGAGTGTGTGTGCGTGTGCGTGTGTGTCAGTGTGTGTGTGTGTGAGTGTGTGTGAGTGTGTGTGCGTGTGCGTGTGTGTCAGTGTGTGTGTGTGTGTGTGTGTGTGTGTGTCAGTGTTATTATAATGTAAGACATTATGATGGAAATATATTGTGATTCTCACGTTTCTGTGATACGTGACGTCATCACACCGTGTTTAATATTTATATTTAATGTAAACGAATATAAATTATTAAATTATTATAAATACATTTATATATATAAATAAATTATTTAACACTGAAAAGAAAAAAAATACATCTATCTATCTATCTTTCTGGTTTATATCTCAATTTGTAGGTAAAATTAGGCAGAAAAATCATATTTCATCTTTTACTTTTAAAAATTAAACTATATACATTTTTAATTTCATCTCTCACAAGTGCTATTGTAAGTTTATTATTATTATTTTATTTTTTTTATATGTATATATATAAGTGTGTAGCAGAAGGCTTGTCTAACACCTTTTTTTTATTATTAAAAAAATAATTAAAAAAAAATGAAAGTGGAATTTCCTTTACGAATTCTTCAGTCTATAGCAGCTTAATAAATCTCACAGTAACGATACGTTCATTCCAACTTAATTTCACTTAAACTAAATTATTCTCACAAGGAGTTTTAATAATAATAATAATAATAATAAAAATGAGCTGTAATGCTCGGTACGTTACAGTCACAGCTTCTCAGTTTGAAATAAATTCTTCTCTTTCTTTCGTTTTTTTTCTGCTGTATTATTTCCTCAGATCACTTATTCCATTTCTCTCGGTAATGACGGGCTTCCACACCGAGCATTTACGCTCTGCAGCTCTCGTTTTTTTTTTCTCCTCCGGACCCCCCGCTGTAATTACGGCTTTAAAACACACATCGATTGTCACCAAAGCTGCAGAATTGAAAGTTTTTTTTTTTTTTTTTTTTTGTGATTACATGCTGCCGCCGTCTAAAATAACAGGTTTGGAAAATAAGAGGCTGCCAGAGCTCGTTTTAAAGGCTTTATATTGTGGGATTTTTTTTTTTTTTTTTTTTTCCGGGTGCCATTTTTGAGCTGGGTTATTAATGCCCCGAACGCTCTTCAGTCAGCCAGGAAATGCGAAATGGCCTTTTTTCATCGTAGCTCCTCATTATTCTCTCGTTCCTGTAGCCTTTAACACACATGATAATTTGGAATAATTGATTCCTTCATCTTTCTTCTTGAGGAAAAAAAAAGAAAGAAAGAATCCTGCTTTTTTTAAAACGACTCGTCCTTCTGTTCATTCAGTGTCATTTTCTTTTAATCGTCTCACTTCCACTGACGTGTGTGTGTGTGTGTGTGTGAAAATGTTACAATTATGGAAATAAATATGCCATAAACATTTTTGTTTGTTTGTTTGCTTGTTTGTTTGTTTGTTTATTTGTTTGTTGACACGCAGAACTAATTATTCAAAACTCTTCTGTCCTGAACATGTCGGAAAACTTACAGCTTTACCTCTGACACTGGAGACTCCTTCCATAAACGTTACATAAACAAACGTGTCCTTACAGAAAACTTTGACGATTTTTTAAATGCGTTTATTATCAGTGAATCGTCTGACGTACGAGTCCCTGTGAATGAGCCGTTGGAGTAAAAATGTGTCTCTTTTGTTTTTTTGTGTGTTTTTTAGGCGAACGGAGTTTGGCAGGACGCACCGACTCCATCGTCCGTAACTTCACCTACAGAAGGACCTGGAAGTGTTCAGTCTGATACGTCTAACTAAAATTAACACACACGACACACACACACACACAAACATGACACGACAATACGCTACTCTCTACACACCATCACAACATCTCACTATCTCTCTCTTACTACTGCAGAACATTTGGAATAAAAAAAGAAACAAAAAAAAGAAGAAAGAAAAAATGTACTAATGTTTTTCACTCGTCTCTGAGAGTTTGGTTGGATATTTAGTGACAGAACAAATCATTATCGCAGACCCTTATTGTTCACTTTTAATTCTTTATTCTACCTCTGAGAGAGAAAAAAACAGTTAATATGAGATGAAAAAGAGCAATCTTCGGTTTCTAAAAGAAACTTTTTTCTGTTGTGTCCAAGTGGAAATTTTTTCTTTATCGGTACGTTGTGTCCGTCGTTCCGTTTCACTTTTCGTATCGCTTGCTTACAAAACGTAATCGTTTAAGGATAAATGTGAAGTAACGGATCCCCCGTTTATTCGAAATACCACTCACGTTATTTATATATTGCGGATACATAAATATATTTTATGCCCCTGAGAAGAATGATCAATTTTAATTCTTTAATCTTTTGTTCTTCTTTTGCTTAACCTCGTCAGAAAAAAGCACGGGTTTGTTGTCTGAGATCTGCGTTTTTATTCACTATAAAGTGACTCAAAAGTGATATTTTATGATTGTCTTAGCTCGAGCTGGAAAAGGAATAAAAATTCATGAATATTTAATGAGCGTGTGCGGCTTCGTCCAATCACAGAGCATCAAGTCAGACCATCACGATGTAACTATAAACAAATGTTTTACTCTTATTTATACACGTATTAATGAGGATAGTACGGAAGCCTGGGGAAGGTTTTTCTTTTTTTCTTGCACTACGGGATACGTAATCAGCGTTAAGAAATTGCGTAAGATTTAGCTACTCGAGTGAGTGAAACAGCGCACGTGAATTGCTCATAAAATCCTACAAAGGAAATAAGCATGAAAAAAAGGAATTCAACGTTAGCTTGATATGGAGAAGGTGTTGCTATAGTAACTGAGCAAATTGACGAGCCAGGCTTATTGACTAAGCTCGCTTCGTAAAATACGAATATCAATTCGTGGTCAACGTGGTGAATCCAGCTAACTCACCACATACGAAGAACGAGACCCAGGAACTGATGTTACCAACTATACGTGACGTAACAATCGTTCTTCTCTCGTTTTACTAGTTTGCTCTCAGCTAACTATCTGTTACTAACTGTTGCTCTGTGATTGGACAAAGCAACGTTTTTAATGTAATTTTATAATAATTTATCATTTTTCCACGGGGTCCTGGAGGAAAATTATCCGATAAAGCGACCGGAAAACGGATTCAGACACGGACCAGGATTTTCACAAGGAGCTTTATGAGCTTTTTTATAAAACATAAACGTTGGGAAAACGATGTAGCGCTTGAACCTGATCCCGATTCAGTGAACAGCTGCGATTCCGTGGTCCGTAACAACAAAACAAAACAATGGAGGTTTTTTTTAAGCATCTTTGCGAATCCTGGATGCTTCTCATCCTCAGATCATGTGATTAAATCTTTAATCTGAGATCTGGTTCAACGTTTCTGAGCCAGATAGCTAGATTTCGATCCTTTGTGTCGTTTTTCTTTTGCTAGAAATGAATTCATTATTCATACTGACAACAACAACAACAACAACAACAACACGAACACCACGTCGCTGATTTCATTTGCACTCATTTCCTTCTTGACCTCTTTTTTTTGATTGTTTGTTTGTTTTAAAGACACAGTGCAGCGAACCATAATCTTTATGTCAACTTGCGGCAGAAGCATTACGTCGTTATTGTGTGTGTGTGTGTGTGTGTGTGTGTGTGTGTGTGTGTGTTCCTTCCTGCTCTACGGTTTTACTTCAGATCACTCACTAAACTATTTCACATTATAACTGAATGACACGAAGTCGTAACGTGTTCGTTGTTTATCGCACACTCGCATTTGTTTGTGTTTTGTATGTACTAAAATTGCTGATCTACGTATATGATGTAAAAACTATTTTTATTTTTTTAATAACTTTTTTACATCTTGTTTTTGTCTCCACATACATAAACATACACGCTCCTTCATTCTAGCACTGTTTAATTTTAGCGTTCTTATCCACTTCCCCTAACACATCTTCGGTATTTTGGACAGAAATGTTATTTGTTTCGGTCAAACGTTAACACATATTAAAGATGTTTAGATTTTAAATTACATCCAACGAAACTGTGAACGTCAACTGATACTCTAGCTAATGATTATGTATCAAATAAACGTTCATTGTAACTTGTAACAAGTTAATCTAGCTACTTAGCTAACATTACCAGACGTCTTCTTTGATCAACATGCTAGCTAGCTAGCTATCCCTATTAAGCATTGGATGCTACATCAGTATTAGTGTGGACAGGATATGAACGTTGGACATTGTTGTTATAATTATTAATGTAAATGCATTACACTTATAGCCATCTTACACATTATGCATGTTAACGTGACATGTTAACATAACTCCAAGCTCCAAGCTTTTTATTTCTTTAATAAATGAATTATACCAGAGAAAAACTAAACTTTATAACTTCTGAAAGAACCTCTGAAAGATTCGTGATTTCTCTGGTCAAATTTCATTGAGATAAAAATTGTTGCGAAGTGATAGTGACAGAAATCGCATCTTTAAGGTCTCACGTCCCTTCCTGTTTTCTGAATGAAATTCATCAGGCGGAAAAGACGACTCACCGAAGGGGAACGGACGTGAGACGTGAAAGACGCAGTTTTTTAATCTCGGTGGATTTTTGACCAGAGAATTCTCAGCCAATAGAAAAGAAGAAGGCGGGGCTTCGTGCTTTTTGATCGGAGAAGCCTAAAAAAAAAAAAAGAGTTGCTCACTATTAAGTGACGACACAAAATTTTTGCCTTTTTTTTTTTTTTTTTTTGCTGTTACTAGACGCATATTTGGAAAAAAAAAGTAGTGTTAAGAAGAGTCACATCGACATCATGTATAATAAAAATAGCTACAAGATAGAGATGATACTGATCCGGTTCCTAGTTTCAGAATCGGGCCGATAGCAGAAAAAAATGATGGATCGGATATTGAAGAAAACATCAAACACCAGATCCTGTAACGAACGGCGAAGATTGGAATTGGATTTGGAAAAGAAATTTATTTTTGGACCTGGAAATGTTTTGTCTTTGGTTAGGATTCGGATTTTATTACATTTATACTTTATTATATTTATTATATTTACACTGTAAGTCAGAGATCACCAACCCTCCTCCCTGAGATCTACCTTCCTGCAGGTTTCATCTCCATCCATAATCTAACACACCTGTTTTACCTGATCAAGAGCTTCTGAAGGCACTGAGTAGATGTTCAGGTGGGCACGACTACGATTACTTCTGCAGGAAGGTCGATCTCCAGGAACAGGGTTGGTGACCGCTGCTCTAAGTGATCGTTCTGTCTCTACTATAAGCTGTGATGCGTTTCTAGAAAAAATTATAACAACGTGTGTAATGGCTTATGACGCATTATAACACTTGAATGTGTTCGTAGTTTATTCTAGAACATTTGACCAACTTTGTGTGCCGTGTCTCTGGATGTGTGTTTAAGGGGAAGTCGATAAGGACGCCTTAACGCCTTTAATGAACCGCAGCCGTGACCTTTTTAAACCAAATCCGCTGTATAAACTCTGTGTCAAGTGGCTTTACTGTCATTTCAGACATACACACTGAAAGGAAACAACGTTCCTCCAGGACCGGGGTGCTACATAAAACAACCCAGAGCTACATGAGACTACACGATACTACATAAAGTGCACGTCAAGCTGCACAAGACAGTACAATCGCTACTAAAGCAGGAACGCAAACATACGCAAATGTGTAATATATACAGCTCTTACGTCTTTGCGTTCGTTAGTCGCTTCTCTCGGTTATGTAGCGCTTGTTAAAAAAATACAGCTTGTAAATTGTGTGTGTGTGTGTGGGTGTGTGTGTGGGTGTATGGATTTCTCCTGACTCACCCTCAGCTAATGTCGCGTCTCTGCCTAATTGACACAAACATTATTGGGGAAAAAAAATGAATTCTTGTTTGAAAATATATCCGCGTCGGTGACGGCTCGGGTAACGAAGTTTGTTTTTCTGTACATTGGATCAGAATCCACTTAAAAGGGGAAGTCATTACGTTAATGCGGTTAGGACTTTTAGTGTAAGCGATGATTTTGCAGGTAAAACTCGGTTAAAGAGGACTTTTTGACCTCGATGAACTCGGGGAAAGTAAAACTCAATTTGTTACGAAATTCCTCACGTATTTGCGTAGTCTGTAATCGTATAACGATGTCATATTAACGCCGTATAGATCGATCGATTTCAGACGCTGCGGCAACAACACGGCTGCACGGATTCAAAATAAAAGAATAACGTAGTCCGCATTTAGTGCAGCATAAATTAAAATAATGTTTAATAAAATTATTAATATAAATGTGTAATATTTCCAATTATTGTTTAGTTTTCTCTGCTTTTATGTTTTTTTTTTAAACATTTTATTCATCCAGTATTGTATCCATGTTTCAATGTTAAACAAAACATTACAACTTTGCCAATTTTCTGGCTATTTTAATAACAATTTCAGCACCTACATAACTTCATTTCTAAACTAAATAACGTACGTACGTGTTCTGAAGAAATTCGGTTCTCCGAGCGTTCCTGTTATTAAATTGTACATATTTTCTGGTGAAACAGATTCGACTCTTCACCTGTTCACTAAACTTCACTCAATCATGATGAACCATGCAAAATGTCTGAGTCCTATAAAAGCTTGTTTGTTTTTTTTTTTAATCACAAAAATGTTGTGTCTAAATGAACTGTTCATCTTCAATAAATGTTGTATTACTCACAAAAAAAAAGTGCTGAGACTCAGTGGTGTGTTTTATTTTCGTTATTCCTGTTAAAGGAAATGTTTATTTCCTTTAATTCTGTTGAATATCTGCTGTGAGAGTTTACTCTTGTTTTAAAACAACCTAAAGCTTTTATTGATTCACTTTAAGCGATCATTTAATTAAATATTTCTTAACCCGGGCGCTGTGGTGTGCGGGGTGGCCACAGGGGGGTGCTACGGCGCCTCGGAAAAATCTCAGTAGTTCTCACTCTCTACTTAGCAGTTTTTGATTTTGTCAGTTTATTAAATCAGCTTTGTCCAAATGTAAAAAAAAGCAAAACATTTAAATTTATTTTAAAAAATAAATACATGTTATTGAATGATATTAGAATGAAATACAGTTTATTTGTTGGCTAGAGTTTGGGCACCCCTCACCAAATGATAAACTTTATTGATGTTTGAAATGAAAAGAACTAAACACAAGCTCTTTTTTCTGCAGTTCGAAAAAACTTAAAAAATAGGGGAAAAAAAAGTAATTGTTGTCCAAATATCTGGACATTCTTCCTCTTGTTAAATCTCAGAACTAAATTAACTCGTTAAGCCTTAATTGATTCATTAGGACTCGTTACTCGGGTCAAGAATGGAATTACAAATCCAGGAATAACAAATCCAGAGCGTAATAACGTCTCTGACTCTTCACACTTTGTGCTGTCCCTCAAGCAGCTGACCGAGGATCTGAAAACGAAGCGAACTCATGCCTACAAAGCAGAGGAAAGGTAAAAAAAGATCAAAGTGCTTCCAGCTCGCAATGTCCACTGTCCGTAACATCAGTGAGAAACGGCAGGCAAAAAGAGAACTGTGAAAGTCAAGGCAAGATCTCGAAGACCAAGAAGAAGATCAAACTGTCTGTATGCTGGGCTGAAAGGCAAAGCAAAGCACAATGTGACTCTGGACCGGCAGGAAGGTTTAGCAGCCACAGGAGTGGTGGTGCATGTTCTCCTGTCCATGATCTGCATGGAAGAGTCATCAGAAAGAAACCTTACATGTGACCTCATCACAAAAGTGAATGTCTGACATACGCAAAACAACATCTAGATGTGCCAGAGGCGTTCCGGAAACAAGTCGAGTGATGAAGAAAAAGTGGAACTCTTTGGCCACAATCATCGAAAGTGATTTTTTTTTTATTTTGGAGAAAAAAAGGAGCAGTGTTTGATGAAAAAAACACCTTGCTAGCTGTTACACATGGGGGTGGAGCTGTTACGTTTTGGGGTTGTGTGGCAGCCAGTGGCACAGGAAACATTGCAGGAGTAGATGGAAGTAAATTTCAGTGAATATCAGCAAGTTCTGGAAGAGACTGGCTTCTACAGTACGACTGTCTCAAAACCCACCATCAACTACTTCAAGAAACACAAGATCTTTCAGATCTTAAACACGAGAAGATCTCAAAACTAGAAACGTTCTGCAAGGAAGAGTGGGTGAAAGTTCTCTAAAAAGAACAGGAAGTCTCTTAGCTGCCTGCAAAAAGCGTTTCCAAGCTGTGCTATCTGCCAAAAGGGGGTGTATAAACTTTTGCACATGCCACAATTACTGTTATTTATTAAATATAAAGTAACTGTGCATTAACATTTGCAGAACAAAATGTATTTTTAAAAATAGTTTGCTTCAAAGGTTGTCTTCATGTCTTTTTACGGTCAACAAAATATATAATTGGGACAGGGGGTGCCAAAACTTTTGCATACAACTGTAAATTATTTTAATTCATTAAAAAAAATTTAAAGTGATATTTAAAAATAACCCAGAAAAAAGAATGTATGAAAAAGGCATATATTTGTTTATATATTTCATACAAATGTATAATTATACTGTATATTCTATGTAAATATATCGATATGTATTTATAATTATAATGATTTTTCTCAAATATTAGGCCCAGTTCTTAAAATGTGTGTTTTATTGGTGGTTTGAAAGTTTTTTTTAACATCATCAGTAACTGAATTTAAATTAAACTGAATTCATTTTTGATTACTGATGAAATAAAACCAGTTCTTGTGATCAGATGGAGTTTATTGGCCACCAGAGGGCGATGTGGTTCTGTGGAACAGCAGTGTGTCTGCAGTGGGAGGAGATTTCTCATGTTTCTGCTGTTTTATATTGTTAAAGTCATTAAAAAGAATAAAATTAAATACATTTTTTGACAGATTTGATTTTAAAAATGTCGCCCGGAACTCGTTTATTCCGTGTTAGAAATCGCACACAGCTTCAGAAAAAAAAAAAAAAAACTACACAGCAAACTGTAAATTTTTTGGACATGGGCTTCCAGTCAGAAGTATTTGCACCCTCTGTATCAACGATTCTGGATATCCTTCAAGAAATAAATACACTAGAATCAACAAACAAGAAATATGTTCATATGTACAGAAATACTGACAAGAGAAACGATTGTGAGTTTTTATTTTATTTCTGAAATGTGAATCTGTTTTACTCAATTTTCCTTAAAAACAATACTGCTGAAATAATATAAATATAAATATATATATATATATATAAATATAAAAATTATAAAATATATAATACAGTTGGATTTGTATATTATTCTACATTTAAGATATTAAAGCTTTATATTTAGCTAAAATCCAGAAAATAGAAATAAAGAATCTAAAATAGAAACTAGTTGATACAGCGAAGGTGTTGATGAAATTCAGGTTTCAGTGTTTTGATTGAATCTGTGATAATCTCACCATCATGATAGAGAGAGAGAGAGAGAGAGAGAGAGAGAGAGAGAGAGAGAATGAGTGCAGTCCCGGCGTTGACCTGACAGGGGGCAGTGTTGTACCACAGCTCACACATCATGCATTACATCATCACTTCAATGTTTGTGACACATCAAAGCTACAGAGAGAAAAAAACCCACAGAGATTAAAATCTCACTCGACTTCAGACGTTCACGGAGGTTCAGACGTTTGGTTATATCGGAAAAGGAGAAGGTCATTTCTGACGTGTTTAATTAAAATGTGTGTGATTAGCATGTAATTAAATTAAAATGTGTGTAATTAGCATGTAATTAAATTAAAATGTGTGTAATTAGCATGTTTAAGTGCTCAGTGAGTCAGTTAGAGAAATGAGATCGATCGTGTGAAGGTGTGATCATTTGCTGCTTTATTACGGAAAATATTTACATGAGAAGACAAATTTTAAAACGAGATTGTTAATTAAATAAACCACGCCTCGGAGGTCATGATGATGTCACTGCACGTGAGTTAAGTCTGAAATTATCCCGTGAACGCCAGATTAGAAACATGACGGAGAGTAACCTGACATCAACACTCCCAGTAGCTCCGCCCACTGCGCCGCCATGTTGTTTAATTTTTTAGTTTTTCCGGTATTGCTCGTTAAATCCATAAAAGCTGGTAATGTTTCCTAAAGCGAGAGACGAAAACCGCAGAAGAGGAGGAACAATCACACGTCTGTGCGTCGCCGATGTAAAGTGGACGATAAATTCCTCTAAATAAGCAGAGCTGCTGTTACAGAAAAGGAATCAACACCTTCTGACCAATCAGAATCCAGAATTAAAAAAAACAGACTTTTTTTGCAGGTCCGTGTCACTGAACTGATCCTTCTTCCCTGCAGCGACATTTCTCCTCAAATCTGCTTAAACGTCAGAGTTCTCTCTTTAATTCCGACTTGTTGCCTGAAGTAAAAAAAAATTTTAAAAAAGGAAATAATAATAATAATTCTTGAGCTTTTTGCTTTTAGCGCGCGCCGCTCTGAGGTCACATTAGTGCCAATCCACTGACCACAAGGCTGGAAATAATCAGTGCATGTAAAATGTTCTCCAACTCCTCAGCACTTTTCTTTTCGCAGCTCTCAGACTCCTTCATCCTCTCGGTTCCCTCCTCGACGCTGAGCATCTGTTCACGAGCTTTTCATCTCTTTTTTCCCTCCATGTTGCTTTGAGCAAAAAGTAAATAAATTGCAAAAAGCACCTCGGAGAACTTTCGCTCTCCACGTCGCTGACCCAAAACCCGCAAACGACTCTGTCTCTGACGACGCTTTCCAGAGGCCGAGCGCTCGCCTGAGTTTGAGGAGAAATGAGTTTTTTTTTTTTCGAGCTGAGATTTCTCGAAGCAAGGACGATTTTTTGGGAGGATTAAAACGGAGAACCCTGAACTTTACCCCGAGAGTTAAACGGATTTGTGAATGGACTTGTGAGGCAGCGAGTCGCTAACGCTGAACAGGAAGGAGAAAGAAGGATTATAAAAGCACTCGTGTGCTTGCTGGAGTTCCACAAACTCCAGCCTCGGGTTCTGCACTCCAACACTCACATCTTCTTGACTCACTTTTTTATCTCCAAGTTTCTTCACTGGCTCTCGCTTGGTGAGCGTCTCACACGACTGACACAGGGGTCATAAAAAACACACACGGGTGAAGTTATAACGAAACCTCAGACTCGTCCAGAATATAATAATTTGCTCGAAAGGGATAAAAAATTGAGCTAGACACAATTTCTAGATCTCAGATCTAGAACCCACAACTTTCTGCGGAGGTTTGTCCGTCTGAGGAAGAACAGAGGTTCTACTGCCTTTTGTTACAGACTTCCAGGGAAAGGAACCCACGTGTACATACACAACCTTCAGTTTTCACTCTCACAGAAGATTCTAAAAATGTAGAACCTCTTTAGAAAGCTAAAGGCCTCTAACATTAAAAAATTCTGGAGGAACCTTTTTATTTTTTCAAGGGTGTATTGTTAGGGGGAAAAAAACATTCCTAAAGGGTTCTTTAACCGTTCCAGATAAAGTTCCAAAAAAGTTAAGCTAAAAACATTTAACTTTTCACACAATGCTTCAGGAACCATTTTTAGGGTTCTTCAGTGGTTCTTTTTCCTTCTCAGAGAGCGCTCTAAAAAAGTAAAACCTCAAGTTAACCTTTGAGGAACCTTTTATGAAGAAAGGGTTCTTCAAGATGGCAAATGCATAACCTTCTGTTTTTTAGCTGTCAGAGAGGGTTCTAAAAAAGAGTAGAACCCCTTCAATTCACTTCAATTCAGTTTTATTTGTATAGCACTTTTAACAATGGACATTGTCACAAAGCAGCTTTACAGAAATAAATGGATTCACAAAAAAAAAATATTGTAAATTTATCACTGTGAATTTATCCCTAATGAGTGAGCCAGAGGTGACGGTGGTGAGGAAAAACTCCCCGAGATGATATGAGGAAGAAACCTTGAGAGGAATCAGGCTCAAAAGGGAACCCATCCTCATCTGGGTGCAACGGATAGTGCGATAATAAATAAATCCCTTCTATTATTGTGTACTATATGGACAAATAGTGCAATTGTGCAACCAATAAATTCATCGCAGTTTTTGGAAGAAGTCCGGTTGGTTAAAATCTATCCACTGTCCACTGATGGAGTCCTGAGTACGAAGCTGCTCGTGGCAACCGCAGCCCCAAAGCCACTACAGCAATCGCAGTCCCAAGCCATTAGAGTACAGTACAGTACAGCTCCCCATATGTGATTCCCAAACCATCTCCACAGCCCCCAGGTGGCTCCATCCCCAGCAATCCAAACAGTTCTTCAGAACATCCGTATGGGGCCCCAGCAGCAGCGAGCGAACTCAACCCATGAGAACTCCAACCAGAAGTAGGGCATCAGGATGGATCAAGCAGCGAGGAGGAGCAGAAGGGGCATCAAGATCTCAAGATCCTCAGATCTTCAGAAAGCTAGGAACGCTTAACTTTTTATAGAACCCTTGAGGAACACTTTTCAATGAGTGCACAATGTGAGGGAAAAATAGGGATCTTCAAGGGTTCTGTAAGGGTTAAATATACTGTATAAACTTCCTTTTCCCCTATCAGAGAGGGTTCTAGAAAAAATACAGTAGAACCTCTTTAGAAAGCTAATAATCCTTAATACCCTTTCAAACAATCCTTGAGGAACTCTTTTTGACATGGACACCTTTAGAAAAAAGGGTTCTTTAAGGGTTCTTTAAGAGTTATATGTGTAACCTTCATTTTTGCTGATCAGACAGGAAAGCTATTAACCCTTTACAAACCTAACAATCCTTAACTTTACAAAGAACCCTTAAAGAACCCGTAAAGAACCCTGAAAGAAAAAAAAGGTTCTTCAATAGTTCTTTAAGGGTTCAAAGAACCTTTAAAGAACCATTAAAGAAAAAAGCTTGGAAAAGAAACCTTAACTTTTCACAGAACCCATAAGGAACCAGTTTATGGTTCTTCAAGGTTTCTTACGTTACCTACTTATCTACATTTCATTTTACTAGTTCTTCAATCTTTCAAAGAATTCCTCAGGAACTCTTTCAGGGTACTTCAGAGGTTCTTCGGTGGTTCTGTAAGGGTTAAACATACAGCTGTCTGTTTTCCCTGTCAGTGAGAGTTCTAAAAAATTAGAACTAATAATCTTTACTTTTTCAAACATCCCTTGAGGAACTCTATTTGAAGTGCATACTTTTAGGGGAAAAAAGGGTTCTTCGAGGGTTCTTTAAAGGTTTCATACAGAACCTTCCAGTTTCCTTATCAGAGAGTAATAAAAAGTAAAACCAGGCTAGAAAGCTATGTGCTTTCTCTCTCTCTCTCTCTCTCTCTCTGGCCCTGGTGTTAGTTGGTGGTATTACTGTCTGTGTGTGTGTGTGTGTGTGTGTGAGACAGATGGTGTGTCCGGCTGATCGCTGTCTCTCCAGTGCCGTGTTGTGTATTTATAGCGTGAGATGGAAGCGCTCATGGATATTGATGTTGGGATCGAGGGATGCTGTAGATGGCAGGCTGAAAATTTTCGCACTAACATCTTTTCCTTCCACAGGGGAAACACACACACACACACACACACACACACGCTGTTCTTGTTTGACCTCGTTTCACTTCTGCAGCATCATGTCCTTCATGTACAGAACTCCGAGTCCGCTGTGTGTGTGTTTCTTCCCTTCGCTCATAAATTCTCTCAGATATTCCGTATCCGTCTTCGTGTTCAGCCGAGTCTCATTTCTCATTTCCTCACTCCCGTTTAATTGTGTTTTCTCTCCCAGAGCAGGAAATAAAAATGCGGCTATATATAAAACCTCTCCACACGTTAACACCGTTCCATCAGCTCGGATCTCAGAGGCCTCTGAGGTGAAGTTTAGCTCCTGAAGTTATTTTTAAATCTATTTTATAGAAAAAATATTACCGTCAAACTAGCGATTTACGTTCAGCTACTCTCACCTGCTAATCAGCTAGCTAGATTTAACTAAAGAATAAGCCACTATGATCAAATCCAGTGTTCAATAAATAATTGGATTTATTCTTAATAATATTCGCTATAAACAAATCTTCCACCATGTTGTCTGTTAACAGTAAACACTGGTTGCTAAGCAACACAACATAAAGGTTATTACAGATCAGATGTTAGAACAGAAACCATCCGTTTATTTATAAACGTTATTTTACAAACCTGTAGCTTGCTAGTTATTTCTTGTTCAGTTGCGGACATTTTATTTTAGACTTTGCTGCATCGCTAGTTGCATCATTTACTAGCGAGCTAACAAGAACGATACCACGTTCTGCTGGCAATCAGCTACCGTCAGCCATCTTTGAGTATTTAAAGTGTGTGTTGAAAGACAGCGCATTCTCCTAGTGATGATTTGCGTGATTTAGATTTCCTTCACGCAAAATTGACGACAAAACTGACGACAATTAGCAACTAATTAAATATTCTGAAATAAGCATATTAAGAACATACTGTATATTAACAGTGATGGGAAACGATGTCGTCCTAATTAGCAAACGAGCTGCATGGGACATCGTAAAGACGTTATTTGCACACATGGCTAGAAATCTAGACATCATTATGATTATGATTATCATGTGAAGGTCATGTAAGAAACGTACGTATCCAGGGACGTGATTAGCGATGACGGTCCGAGGCTTCTTCTATTGCTAAGGGGTGGGGCTAGAAAGTGCTTGGCCCCCTTAATCGCTGCCTGCAGCTATATTTTCACCTATTGAATTTGTCCTTTCTCTGGATTTGAACAAGAGCTATATGTCTTTTTCAATTATTATTATTTTTATTATTATTATTATTATTATTATTATTATTATTATTATAAATTACCCTGCTCTCGTTATTCCGTATTCCAGCATCTCGTTTCTACGATCCTAAACAACGTTGAAAATAAAACGTTCAGAATTAAACCTCAGGCTTGACTGCTGCTGATGTCTTGCGCTTTCTCGGGACTCGTATTATAATCAGGTGAAGTGTGTGCAGGTTGTATGATTTGCCACGTCAACTTCCTGCGTACAATCTGACGAATAAACGCAGACCCCTGAATAACGATTTAAAACCTGGATTTGTGCAGAAGCCATGAAAAGAACGACGTAATCGTCGGGATTATCCCTTTATTTTTTTTTTTCCATGATCCTGTCGTTCGTCTCGGTCCTGATTCCGATGCCTCGGGATGCGATTACATGCAGAAGTGTGATAAAAACCCTGACTGTTTAAATACTTTCCCTTCTGCCTGGTCATTTTAATGCATTCATAATTAATTACAGAGTGCTGTGATGAATCATATATAACGAGTGCTTACTGATAAAGGAATAAAACGACAAATTGGCGCTTAGAGTTTACAACCATGACGTGTTATTAAATAACTGTTAGTATTTATGAGAAACGTTGCACTTTAGTGCTGTATAACGACAAGATTAAGACAAAATAACAACACGACTCTTATGTAAATGTGCCGTTAATTGTTATTTGTTAATTGTTAATTGCGTTAGTTAACGTTTCAGAACGTTAAAGTTCCCCTGAATTCTACAACATGTTTACATGATTATGATATTTTCAATCTGAAACACTTTCTCAATACTTCTGTTTATTTGGGGGCGGAGCTTCATACGAGATTTGTGACGTCACATAATAAGCTTCACGGTTGGACCCTATCATAGACTATACAGCTAGCTAACCTAGCTAACGTTAAGGATAAACAAGCAGTGGTTGTCATGGTAACATTACATTTTGACATCCTAAAAAATTGGATGTAAATCGGTGCAGTTAGCTAGCCGGTTAGCTAGGTTAGCTAATGTTAGTAATATTAGCCTTTTAGGAATGCTAAGAGGACATGGTGGTGTTTCAGACAGTCAGTATTGAGATATTTATCTCTTATCAAATATAATCATATGTGACGGTGTAAAGCCACTCGGTCCCGCACACGTGTTTTGACGGATTCGTGTAAAATTTAAGAGCCACACACGTACCGACACGATGATTCTGTGTGTTTGTCAGTAGGAGGCGCTATAACGTTTAAATAACCGTCTGTCAGGAGCGAGATGAAATTTTATAATCTTTGTGCTTTTGTAGGAAGTAAAACTTTTTCTCTGACCTTTATAAAAAGTAGATGAAGATGTAGATGTGTGAACGTGCCTGCTCGTGTGTGTGTGTGTGTGTGTGTGTGTGTGAGCTGCCCTTTTCAGTGTGAGGCTAATGACTCCTGCGCAGTGTGACTGACAGCGTCACTGGGCGAAAGACCGAGGCGCTGTAATTTAACGTGACGTACCGGACCAGAGACACGACAAACGAGGAAGCTGAACATCTCTTTAACTTTTTAACGCTATAAAAGTTTTTTTTTTTATATTTCCACTGACCTTCACATCTCGTTATTCAGCAGCCGCTCTCATCCACAGCACCAAAATGTTTCAGTCCAAAACTTTATATTTTACTGAGCTGCACTGTAAACAGCGATATCGTCGTTCTTATCCAGTAAAACTATCTTGAGAATATGCACAAATTCAGCCACTTTCTCTCTTTATTAGATTGTTTTTAAACAAATGTG